>NC_048411.1:28542258-28606860 GCF_013103735.1 Etheostoma cragini | reverse complement strand
AATAACTGTATTAAAAGAAAGGAACCTCTGTGTCAACAGAGCCGACGAGTGGACCATCCTCAGTCAACCAACCGCGGGTCATATTGAGGGCAATGACGCCAGCGGACTCCGCTACCGCCATGATGGAGTGGGAGAACCGCAGTGGGCTGTCATTACGCCGGATTCTCAGCTGGACACTGCTGCCGTTGGGCCTGAGCAGGGCTCCACCTGCCACGCCCGTTAGCCTGATTGAAAACACCTCATCATCCTCTGGGATCTGGCCAACAAGCAAAGAGGGAACACATTCACAACGCAACAGTTGTACATTGCATGCAGCAGTTTCAAAACTCTAAAAACCTGCTTGCTTTTTTCAACTGGGTTTCTACAGGTTTCACCAAGACTTAAGGACTTTTTCAGATGATTATGAATGAAATTTAAAACCTACTGTATCTCACAACATAAAAAAAAGAAGTCAAATGCCAGAGTCCTATAACAATTCCCTAATTTCCTCATTTGCATTTTAGGACTGGTGTCTAGATTGGCTGCAATATAAGTTGCATGTTGGTCTCATTTGTATTCTTAATACAGTGAATTCTACTTGGACTAGCAAAAGAAAGGACTTCAACATCACAGAAAAAACAAATACATTCTAAAGAGCTGCAGGAACATTAGGATTGGAGGTAGCATTTCATGGACATAGGAACATTTTTACCTGTTGAAAATTATTTAAGACCTATAACACAATAGCGAATTGAAGACGTTTCAAGGCCTAAAATTTAGATTTTAGACTTTTGTAGACTTTTTAAGTCCCTGCAGGAACCCTGTTTAAACTCATGACGATTTGACATTTAAAAATAGCAAAGCCATCAGGGCAATCCGGATATTCTTTTAAAATGCCACAATAGCAGGAACAGAGCAAATGATTATCACAAGCTAAGCCACATATGGGACATGTGGACACTTATATGGATTATCTTTAAATGAGGAGTTTGTTCTATACCTGGTCGTCCCGGATGAGAATACTGAAGTGCACTACAGCCTGTCCCACAGGAATGGTGATGCTCCCTCTGTCTGGACTGAGGTCTTCAATGGCAGGGTTTGGACCTTCAGAGATCTAACCAAGAGAAGGGGACACAGGGATGTAGACACATCGGCAGTCCTTCTTGAATGCAATAAAGCACAGTGTCTCAGGAATGTGGGTTGTTATGTACATTACATTGTCCTCTCACCTCAAAGTTCACTGTCACAGTCCCGTATGTTCCCTTTTCTCTAATCAGGGTAAAAGGCACAGAATGGTTGCTTCCTCTTAGTTCACTGACTACAATCTCTTCAGTCTGAGATGAAAAGGATGAGATAGAAATAGAACTCCAGTCAGTTTAATGTAATCAATTTCAACACAGTTTTTTATTCCCAATTAGAATAAATGACATTATGAAAAAAAGTCACACAAGATTGCATTAATAAACCAAAACAGAGAGTATAAATGGGATGTAAAACAGATTGTACAAGTGAGCTGAACCAAGGGAATGTTTGATTTAATTAATAAAATGACGTATTTGATTTAGAGTTGCATTTACTTTTTTGTTCTCAGTTTTGATGCTTCTTCTCATTTTCATAAATACCGGTCATTACACATTCTAGCATTTAGACTAATACATGCATTTCATGTTCATCTTTTATTGCATGTACTGCTTTGGCAGCAGTACTTGACGCTAATAAAAGTACTGAAATTGAATTGAAAGAGACAGTTTTGTTTTTCTATATAAACCAAATTCAGTTTGCCATAGACAAAGAAAATCTGCTGAATACATATCAGGAGAAATGAAAGCAACTGAATGCTTTACAGGAATTCATTTAGTAATCTAACATAAACACATCTCCCAAGGCCAGGAGGCCTTTATTGATTCTAAGAAAGCCAAATCATTATGCAGCATCTGAGACCATCCGGGGGTGGAAGGGCAACGAGTTACCATGGCAATGCTAAAAACATCCACCGATAATTAAGTCCAGGGAGTGTGGTTTTATTTACCCCTGGGAACCCACAACCACTAGATGGTCACCTACCCCACCACCACAACACTGGCAATCTGCAGTAGTGGGTCCAAATAACTCCAGCCCCCAATCCTTTACTTTCTACTGCTACCTACTAACATAGTTATTGGTCACAAATGCAAGAGAATGCTTATGCAAGTGCATGGGGCACAAACTGGGAAAATTACTTGAGCAGCATTACCATATCGTAAATTTGAGGAATTCATTATCAACAGGTGTAGTTGGGGCAGGTTTTAGTAAAAATTGATTTAGCATGTTGTATAGCCTTTAAAAGAAGATCTGGCACATCCCTGGTTTACTCAAAGACTGGCTGCAGTTGCAACTAATACTAACCATTTTCATTGCTGATTAATCTGCTGATTATTTTCTCAATCAATTGATTTGTGTGGCCGCAGATAACTATCTGGCCAAAGTTTAACATTGGTTAGATGGTGTGATGGGGGGGGTTGCTACTTAGCTTCTGGCAGCACAGATCTTTATGATGACAAGAGTGAAGAAGAGGGCTGAGGAGAAGCTACTAGCTAAGATGGATCTTATGATGCATTGGCACACTGACAAGAGAAAGTTTAAAAATAGTATTTTTTTTAAACTGAAATTGAGTCTACAGCAGTATGTGTTCTCTGTAAACAAAGAGTGGCTGTTCTTAAAGAGTATAATATATGTCATTATTATAACACTGACTGGACTCTTTTGTTATTATAACTTAGATTTGAAATCTCTCGCAGCTGCAAAAAAAGATTTATTTATTTCTGACTGTATATTAAAGACTGTTTTGGTTTGAGTTCACTTCAAATTTGTCCTATCTCTCCACATTATAAAATGCAATACTGTTTAAAATAGATCAGCATCAAGAATGATATTGAGATATTTGAGATATGAGACACAGGAGAAAAGGAAAATAAGGATTTATTAAAAGATTCTTTTGAGGCATTTTTCGCCTTTAATGGACAGGACAGCTAGGTAAGAGAGGGGGGGTGAAGACATGCAGGAAATCAACACAGGTTGGACTTAAACCCTGGACTTCTGCGTTGAGGCATAAACCTCTATGTATGTGTGCACCTGCTCTACCCAATGAGCCTACCTAGCCACACATGAATAGGTATTTCATTGTTCCTTAATATGTGTTCAACTTCAAATCTAGGATGCGCAAATATGCAAAACATTTCAATTTAAAGGTCCACGACTTGAACATTTAGTCTTGGCGCACGACCCTTCATTTTTTGGCCCTTGAAGAGGAAGCATTTGTGCACCTCTGCCCTAAAGGAGCATGCAGAGAGTCCAGGAAGATTTTCTTGTCCTGAGAAAAAATTGGTTTAGATTAAAGGAAAAATCCTAAAGATTTAATTCTGGCGGACTCCCTTACTCAAAATTAGAGATGTTATGATACAGATCCCAGTATCGCTATCGCCTCCGACACTTCCCACAACGCTGGTATTGGTATTGGGAAGTACTGGAGTACTTTATGCACCAATCCAATGTCACGTATTTAAGCACTAAAGACAATCTACATTAAAGTAGTTCATTTTGTGTTCTTTTTCCATTATAACTGATTGTCAAACTGGATGAAAAAAAAAATGTTCTGTGGCATTCGTTGTTTGTTTCACAAAGTTTAACCTAAGCAGACCAACAACAAAGATAGAAATCCCATCCCATCCATACATGGATAGTAGTATACAGCTGTTAAAACATAATACGATGTATGACACATTGGTATTGGATCAGTACTCGGTATCCACCGATACACAAGTTCAAGTATCAGAATCGGTATCGGGGAGAAAACAATGGTATCGGACCATCTCTACTCAAAATGAGTTGCATGGATAAAACAATGTTACAGATTTCTTGAAGCTGCTGCTGTTGTTAACACGTTTGCATTATAATATCATGTGGCAAATTATGATGAATTGATGCGGGACTACTCATAGTTAGAAGTTAAAAGCAATAGACTGTATCGGATGAGACCAAAGTGAATGAACCAATAAATTCGAGATGCATGTGCATGACAGGGGGTTTCTTACCGAGTTGAAGGCTACTATTCCAAAGGCATTGTCATTGGACAGAATGGTGATGGTTGCCTTGTTTGGTGTTCCCAGCGTCACGCCGTTAGAGGAGCTCTGGAAAGCAGGGAGAACAAAACAGTTAGGTAAAACCAGGCCAGACAGTATGTACCTAAACACATCTTAACCTCCCCCTGACACTTGCACTCATGTCAAAAGACCAGAACGCCCGCCTTATCCATTGTCTTCACTTCATTTCTGTGCTCCCACTGAGAGGCCCTGGTGAGAAGGCACAAAGACAGGAAGTGCTGGTCTCGGCCTGGTAGATTTGTCAGGTTAGCTCCAAGCGGGACGCCCCTTCAGGACTTGTGCTGTGCTCTGTGATTCGGCACTAAGACCTGATAACCTTCCAATCTCCCCAGGCTTAAATATCATACAGCAATCCCCCCCCCCCCCAAAAAAAAAATCACCATAATTTATAATCTGTGTAAGAAGGGTTTTCCTTTTTTGGAACACCATTAAAGAAAAAGACCACAGTCTTGTTGTTTGGCATAACTTTTAGAGGTTTCCATTAGTGAGCTAACCAATGTTTTCGCAAGCATGTCATGGTCCAACTGTGCTGATAACCACCATGTCTGAGCTGAAGTGCACAGACTTCCACCCAAGCATCCAAAACTTGCAGCGCACCGACAACTGTGTTAGATGGTGTGATAGGGGGGTGCTACTTAGCTTCTGTCAGCGCAGATCTTTATGATGACAAGAGTGAAGAAGAGGGCTGAGGAGAAGCTACTAGCTAAGATGGATTTTATGAGGCATTGGCACACTGACAAGAGAGTTTTTTCTTACCGAAATTGAGTCTACAGCAGTATGTGTTATCTGTAAACAAAGAGTGGCTGTTCTTAAAGAGTATAAAGTGTGACATTTGGGTGGTTTAGAAAATGTCAGAAAATGGTGAAAAATGTCAATCAGTGTTTTCCTAAGCCCAAACTGTCTTGTAATGTCTTGTTTTTATGCACAGCTCAAAGAGATATAGTTTACTGTCCGAGGTGAGAGAAGAAACTAGAAAATATTCAAATTTAACAAGCTGGAATCAAAGTTTTTTTCTTCATAAATGACTCAAACAAATTAATTCATCATCAGAATAGTTCATGATTAATTTAATAGTTGACACCAAGCTCTAATCTGCACATAGGCTAATAAGTATATGTGCAGGTGTTTAAATTAGGTGTAAGGTTTATTTGCAGGTGTAAATTATCAACTATGAGAGCCTCGACATAGCATGATAAAGACACACATTTTTTGACCAAAACTCACTTCAAAAGCATTTTTTGCAGCCAACCAAAGTTGAAGGTTGCACAGGGCGCATGTTAAGGTGAGAGTGGACAAAGTTGAAATGAAAAACAAGAAAGTGCTTAGGCCTCTTGCATTCATCCCTCTTTTCAAACAGGGCTTTTCCCAGCTGTAACGGAGCTTTCTTTCCGCTGCTGAGCTCTTGTAGCGGTCAACTCACAGACACAGAATCCACACGCTTTGGCAAAGCCAAAATGCTCACACACATGCGCACAGACTCAACTGTTTCCAACTACATACACACGCTCAAACGTAAATTAAAAGTAAATTACTCTCCATTACAAACTCACACACACACACACACACACACACACACACAATTTTGACTACTAATTGAATGAACCCTGAGAATACAGCAGGATTTAGCTCCAACAACACACACACACACACAGACAAACACACACACATACACACCTAATATAATATTTCAAGACCTACTGTGTTCTACCTTCTTTTCCTGCTGTTAAGCTGCACCTGCTCTGGTCCCCAACAATTCTACACTGTTTTCTTCATAACAAGTCTTGTTCGGTCATACTCACTTCTAACAAGTTTGTGTTAATATTTTCTTTCAAAACTGATTTTATATGTTAAACTAGGGGTGGGAATCAAAAGGTGCCTCACGATACGATACGTGATAAATGGCTGACCATGTCGATAATATCACGATACAGCAATTCTGCTATAATTAAAATATAGTTGGGCAATCTTATAATGATCTAACTATGAATACAAAATGCCTGTGAACAGGTTAATTGCGGGTTTTTCTCTCTTTATTCACCGCAAGTCCAATCTGTTAGAAAACAGCATAATTCTGCAGCTTACGTTTTTCACACTATAGAGCTACTGTGGGTCCAGACTTTGGACTTAAACGTTGCTGGGGCATCTGTTATTTCCCTCAAACTGCTGACTGCCATCCCATTGAAAAAACCTTTTCCTCTCCGGGCTAGTTAACTTATGTTCAAGTTCTCCTCATTCATGTGTTAAGCGCCACCTCGTTGGAGCCATAAAATACTGACGCTGAGAGCAGGGGAATCTATTGAATGAGCTTTATTTGAATTAATGAGAAAATCAGTATTTGGTGCCAGCATATTGATTCTGGTATCGCACTGAGAAGGACGATATCTTGGCGTTTCAATATTTTGTCCCACTCCAAGGTTTACACGGTCAAAAGTGATAAATGTACCCTGGTCAACACTTTGTTTCTTGCTTGTGCTTGATCTATGAAACACCTTTTAGTGCACATTCATCCTCCAGACAGTCCTTCAGTAAGCTGATAGGGTAGCATTTGGCCAAAGCTTTGTCTAGGCTGTAGTGTAAACAGACAGGCTAAGTGGGCCTCATATCTTTCACTCTTGTAGCGGGCTAAATTCGGGCTTGCGCTACTGGATTTTAACCAGATGTCACAAAAATGTAGCATCAAATTGAAAATGTTGAATGAGGAAAGTTGCTCTTTCTGACAGCTGCTGCCGTTCTGTAAATGTGCAAAGCCAACAATCAGTGAGTCACGAGGACCTTTCTCTTAGGTCTTTTAGTGAGGGGTAAGACAGGCAGACAGCAGGACCAGGCCCCCCAAGCTCATCAATCAAACCTGACAGCTAAAGGCTACATAAAACCATGGAGATAGTCTCTAGGTGTAAGGCATCCTGGGCTCTGATGTGATTCCCTTTGACAAGGATTTACAACGTATACCCTTTAAAAATCATTTTCAAACTTTAAAACATCCTTAGTTGTTAGATACAAGTCTAGGACTGCTCAATTATGGAAAAAAAACGTATGGTAAAGTATTGTGGAATATAAAGTAGTACGCTATAGTAATGGATTGGTCATTGTCTCTTAGAAAGATGTTGCAATTATTGAACTTAAAATCACTGAAACATTTGAAAATTTTATTTTTCTATTCAGAACACAAGACAAAATAAGAGTTTATATACAAAATGTAATATGCAACAATTTACTCTGTTTTTGGGATCGTTAGAAGGATAAATCATAATCACAATTACACATTTGATTATTTTAACAGCCCTACTATGTGCAATAGTAAAAGCCCAACAATATTCTCCAAAAGAAAAAACAAGTAAGCCTTCTGTCTTTTTCTTTTTTATCTTACAGCAACTGCACTACAAGAACGTAGCTAATTGGACCTGTGTGCCTTTGGGTAGCTTTGGCAAAAAAAAGTCTCAAAATGCATGACAAGATTTGAATGTACTTGGTTGTAAATCCATTAACTCATTGTAACAGACTGAGCCTTCATCAATGTTAGTGTCAATTGCAATGGTGAACACACAACATAAACAGAAATGAAATCCTCGGAACGGACATGCTCATCAAAGTGAATGGGGCCAGTGAATGAGAGAATCACTTGTCACTGGCGGGGCTGTGTGGTGGGGCTGTGGCTGTCAAAGTTACTTTTTTTTCACAAAGGTGTCTTGTAGTGGGGGAACCTCAGAGGCCCCACCCAGGCGAGTCCTGTAAAAGTCCTAAATAGCACACACACATCAAAGACTCTGTAGCTCAACGGCTGTCTGTGGCTGTCGCCCCCACCATCTATTGCTTAGTAGATGGGGTTAGGGTTTAAGATGGTCAGGGGCAGAATTAGAACAGTCGGACTTTGTGGAAAGGAAGCTTCGAGCTCCAGAGAAAAGAGAGAAGGGAGAGAGGGTAAAAGAAGAGTGGGAAGTCATCATCAATCCAGAAGCAGACATTGAAAAAGAGAAGTGGGCGAGCACACACACGCAGACAAACAGTTGGCATTTACCTGTAGTGCAAGGTTGAAGGTAAATATTTCATCGGCTTCAGGCAAGTCGTCATCTTTCACAGCAATGAAGACGGTCTTACTGGACTCAGTGGACAGCAGGAAGGCTGCAGCAGTAACGGCTTCAAAGTCCCCTGTGTCCACTCCCTCTAGCTGGGTAAAACAAGCAAACATTCATTTGTGTCACTCGTCAATTACCTTTAAGATTCTGGCTTCTTTGTCCGTTTTCTGTTTGAAACACTTTTTGATACATTCCTTTAAAAAGTGTAAAATGGAGAGAAACAGATAAGGCACAAGAGAGATGGAGACAGCGTGGCACAATTGAGCAAACTTCTCAAACCTTTTGATTATCGTAACCCCTTTGAACTGTTCTTTTGTCAAGCCAGGTAAACCCTGACCAGCACAAAACATTTTTGATTTAAAAAAAAAGGAGATATATACAGCGCTACCCCCAACAGTACTACAATGTACCCCCATTTGAGAAAGACTGCCTTAGACAACTGAGCGTATAATGTAGGATGCTCCGGGCTAGATGTTTTTGCCGGTTTCAGCTCTTTACCACAGCAGAGAGAAGACATTGTGTTCCTGTCTATTTTCTTCTTTTCTACTGGTGCCTTTATCTGTTTGATCCTCAAGTGCGCTTTTCTCTATCCCCAGTAGTTTACTGAAGGAAGCCTGATATTACACAGTATTTCAGGGTCTTCCCTACTATGATATAACTTAATAGGCACAGCACCCAAGTTGTTTTGAGCACCACCTAAGTGGTGAGCATTAAAACTATCCAGAGTTAGCAGATCTAACAATTGTAGTTGGTCCCCAGTGGACGTTTTTTAGCAAGTTTTGTCTTTAAGCTTTTTGAGTGTTATTTTCTTTTTTTTTTAAATCTGCTTTAGCTTTTCCACCGTTTTAGAAACAGATATGGTCATAATGGTCCAAAATTATGTAAAATTGAACACTCAAGAGTGGACCCCTAAACCCCCTGCCCAATACGTGCACCTAAGACTTCCACAAACCTAGGGAAAACACTGTAATTCATTAACTAATACAGCAGCTCAGGTATGTAAGAAGAAACACGGTAAAGATATCAAGAAGCATAGGAAACCCCCTGACCACAATCCACTGCACGGCCAGCTAGCCTTCCCAGACAACCAACTGTGAGCAGATGACACTTGCCCCCATGTGGAGGACGTAAAGCCAAAACCCAGTCTGTGATTTTCAAAAACAGTTTCTGCAGTCACGAGAGGTCTGTTTACTGGCCACCGCGTGCCATAGATTAAAAAAGAAATGTCACTCTCCTTTACTGAACCTAAAGGTGGCAGCTCAGCAACACAACGAAGTGATCAGATACAGACAGAAGAGATGACTTGACAGGTTGATGAGTGTGGATACACAATGAGTCATCAACAATGAGTTTGTCCCATGACCTACCAGAACCAAAGCCGTCACATTGACCGGGTCTCCCACTCTCTCCACGACCAGGCGGATCACAGCCGTTCTGCTCTCGTTGACAAAAAAGTTAGTCTGCCCCAGGAACCGCAGTGTGGCTGACTCAGACGCAGTGCCAGGGATGGACAGAGCCAGAATCAACCCAGCTAGCAGGACAGGGAGCATTCCTACAAAGAAAGGGAAAGCATATGCACGATCGTCAAGTCATCTTTATTTAAATAGCACATTTAAAACAACAGCAGCTGACCCGATGTTCTTTCCAGTCGAGGCAGATGGTTTCAAAAGTACAAAAAATTAAAGGTGCATAACAAGCCACAACACAAAATGTAATTGTTAATGAAAGTCAAGTAAATAAATAGGAAGTTAGAAGAGAAGGAATGAAATACAATAAAACAATAGATTACAAGGCAGTAAAAGGGGGTTAAAAATAAGTCAAGAGGGGACTTGACAGATAATCGAAATTCATATATTGAAACAGCAGGGGCCAATCCGGGTATATTTTGAGGGGTTTGGAAAAGCATCATCACTAGATTTTTAGTTCCTCGACTGCCTACATAAATACACTTCAGATTTGATGTTTTGGAGATCTGTTCTAATAATCCATAATATTGCACAAATACTAAGTCTAAAATGTATATGAACACCTACACATCACCCTCAAGAAATGTAAGAAATGTCCAGTCAGCAGATGAAAATGAATATGATCTACAGGCAGTATGGAGTGGCCAGATGTTCAGATGGCCTGGCTTTTGAAAATGTGCAGCCATGCTGGCGGGCAGGCTTGCTGGCCATTCTGCTCTAAATGATTAGTTACATTACTCCATCATTTCAATGGCTGTTGTCTTCTTCTTGTCATAACAGTTGAAGCAGTTGTTGCAGAGTTTATTGTTCTTGACGACATCAATTTCAGTCGTTCAGAGTGACGCTTCAAACAGCCTCCTGTGTAATTCTGCGCTGCCAACACACGCTCTTTTCTCTCTAATCATCTTTTCTGCCATCCTGCTTCCTCCAATGATCCTCACTTCTCTTCTACACCCATCTTCCCTCCACTTTGCCTCTGTCCTCGTTTCCTCTCCTTATGTCCTCTGCTTCATCTCTGCTCTCACCCAGAAAAATCCTAAAGCTGGATGGAGCCACTGAGACAGTTGTCATGGTTAACACAACAAAACAACGCAGCATGACAAGTGGGGCGGAGCCAGTTTATGGCTAAATTGCAGCCACTCTGTCCTGTCTTCAACCTCCCTGCTGCCTCTTACCCATCCCATTCATAATTGGCACCACACAGCCTTGCAAACGATGTGAACACGTAAGGTTTAAATAAATGTGCTCTTAATTACAAGGTTGAAAAAGAACATCAGCATCTACGGTGGATGAAGTCATGCTGTTTGGTTCCCTTTTTTTTTAAAGCAGAAATCGTTTAGGAAAGTTGGACATTTTATATGTCCCATTACTGGTATATCAATCTGAGTTATACTTAGTAGTGGCGAGTGTTTAAATAGCAACCATCCATCAATCAGTTTGTCAACGTAGAGCAGAGAACAAGACACACATCAGCTTTAGAAGTTGTTGGTTGACAGATACAGTCAAAACCAATTGATGCAGATGATAACCGGTGTGTGTGACAAAGGGAGAGCATATGCATGTGTGAAAGTTTGTATGGAGGTGGTGTCACGGGGCACGTGTGTGTGTGTGTGTGTGTGTGTGCATGCCAGAAGTGGAAAGATTGCTGGGAAATCCATCAAAAAAGGATTTAGAGCTGGTGGGGAGCAGGGCTGGACAGTGGGGAACAGAGGGTGAGGCTAAGGGAGAAGAGAGGAGAGTGTGTCGCAGGACAAAGAAAATAAATCCTGTTATTCGCCCAGTTCTCTCTCTCCTGGTGTTGGGAACTTCCTGGACCACTGACTGAGAGCTTACGTGACAAGCTATAAAGCCTCTCTCTTGCACCATCTCACAGAAACTGCGTTACATGTGGATAAGTCTACACTGCTCTCAGCTACACTCTCGGGTAATGTACCCGACGGTGTGTGCAATTATATATCTGGACACCTGCTGTGTGTATATCCACTTGCCTGTCATATCGGAAGGTCAAGCAACAGAATGTTTTGGTCATGACAACACCTCACTGACCACAGCATTCAACTTTGCTAAAGATGATGACAATTTTATCAAATTGACTGGAAATTTAATTTAAAGGTGCCATATCACGCTTATTTTCAGGCTCATAGTTGTATTCTCGGTACTGGAACATGCTGTAATGTAAAAAAACAAACATTTTTCTCATACTGTCTGCCTGTATATACCTGTATTGACCCTCGTCTTTTAGTGTCAGTTTCATTAAGCCCTCTCCTGTTAGTGGATTGGTTAATGTTTCCAGGTCTTCTGCATCTGTGCTTGCAGAGTCTCTGCACCATCATTGAAGCCGGGGAATGACTGTAGCAGCACTTTCTACCTATATATAGAATAGTTGTAACATCACCACCCTAAAAAAGTCCTGACGGCTCGTTTAAAGGCTGTGCTTCTAAATACAGGCTATGTGCATTTCTCTGTGGATTGAGCATTTTTTGAATACTTTCACAGTATTATAAAGCACCCCAACATGCTTTGAATTAAAATTAAAAATTTTAAAAAAGACATGGAAATCTTACTTTTACAATGTGGGACCTTTAATTTCAGTCTCTCTATGTCATGTTTGCCTTCAGTTTTCAGAACAAAAGTTCTGACTTCCCACACTATTTCTTCAGTAAACCTCACTTCCAAACATCCAAATGCTTGCCTAACAACACTTAGACCACAATCTTTCAGATGGATGGTAGCAAGCATCCAACTCTCTAACTTCCTAACCCCCTTCTCTAAAACAGAGGGGTGGTCCCTTTCGCATCCACTGACCCAGACGCCGCACTTCCTTCAAAGGGCCTAATACAAAGCAGATGCTGTGTGGATGGAACAGGTCTGTTTAAAAGCGGCAGGGCAGTTTTTATGCTGGCATCATGTGTTTTGCCAACCTTGACCCTGGGGGTTATAGGGGGACCACTGATCTGTCTGTCACAGCAAAAGGAAGCATGGAGTGCCTGGCGCAGACCTCTGACATTGATAAGGTTGGGATTTAGAGTCCATGTTGAGAGGTGCACAGAGACACAGTAGCGTGTGTGCGCACACACACAAACACACACAGACACACACAAAGTTTGCATACATGGATGCATTTCCCAGAGCTGGCACAGTCAGCATATGCATCCAAAATGCAGGATCTCAATGCTCAGATAGACAGCTGGGTGACAGGCCAGGACACTGGAGAGCTCTGAAATGCATGAAAACACACTGTCCATCACAAATAACGTGTGCCAAAGGAAAAGAAAATGATGGCTAGGACCATGACTCTGAGACCTGGCGCTCGAACAAGCCACAGACAACACCACAACTAAAGAGACTGCACATTCTGAACATCCAAAATTGCTTTTATTGACTTATTCTGTGACTCTAACCTCAGTCAGCTGACTTTCTTTTATATTCTATTACTTCCTGGAACACACAGCATCCAGTAAATATTACCCACACTATATATAGTACTGGTTAAATGTGTGATGGACATCACTGGATTCATCCGCGACAGTACAACAATGCATTGTTAGATATACTCTGAAGTCGTCAAGCTCAAATAACATTTGGCTGGGAACAATCCTGAATCACTCTTCATTAGTTAGTTACCATTTGCTAAAGTTGTTATTTAAATCTGACTCTGATCGGTTTAAGCCTTGGCCTTGAACCTGCAATCACCATAACAATTTTTGTCCAGAATATAATACTTCTAGCTAACTTCTTTCTTCCTTCCAATATGCAGAGTCATTAAGAATTATGCTCCTCTTGCACAGGCAGGCTTTGTGCTTGCCAGGAAAGTTTCTTAGCGCTGGGCATTGGCTACACCAGGAGTACCACTAACTCCACTCGTTTCAGCGGCTAAGCTCAGATCAAAGCTAAAGGGAACAATGCGTCGACAACGCACACATGCAACTGGACACACAAACACACGCATACGTCATGTACAGAGTATCTCTTGCAAACACTCCTCTCTATCTTCTGATCTTTGCAGTGGTGGAAGAAGTATTCAGATCCCAGTTACTTCAGTAAAAGTATGTATGTATCATCAAGAAAATGTACTCATAGTAATAAAAGTAAAAGTACTCAATGCAGACAGAAAAAAAACTCACATTTTAGATACTGGACCAAACAGTTCTGTCAATCAACAAAGTGTCAAATTGGCAAATCATTTCTTCTGTACTTGTAGTTTAACAAATAAGATGTTGCTATAACAACCTACATGTGTTCTGTGTACAAACATCAACAACATTTATTAAGTAAATGGTAACTATAGCTGTCAGGTGAATGTAAAAAGTACAATACATTGCTGTGAAATGTAGAGGAGTAGTGGCATGAAAAGAAAAAACTCAGGTAAATTACAAGTCCCTCGAATATTCCACCACAGGATCTCTCTCTGTCACACATCTTATCACTTCCTTCTTCTTGGAGACAGAGTACTTTCCTGTATCTCTGTGATGGACAGCTCACCACCGGACAGGCCTTCCCGACAGACTCAGACCCTGAGCAGTCAACAGAAATAACATCAGTGCTGGTCAGCGTTGGTTTGACCCTGTCACCTGTCAGCCCTTCTTAAAACAGCCTACCGGTGTCAGGTGCCTGGTTCACAAAAACTACATCAGAGCCCTCGCGCGCGCGCACACACACACACACACACACACACACACACACACACACACACACACACACACACACACACACACACACACACACACACACACACACACACACACACACACACACACACACACACACACACACACACACACACACACACACACACACACACACACACACACACACACACACACACACACACACAGTTATATTGGATATCCCTGTCGGAGGTGCACGGGGGGCGGTGTCTAGTTGCAGGGCTGCTCCTGGGGTCAGTGCTCACCCGCTGATGCCTCTAGGGTTTCTCCTGACCGCTGTGGTGTAATCTTTGGCATCAATTATTCACTGCATTCCCGAGACTTAACAGTCAGAGGGTGATAGTAAGCGTGACACTGCAGGATTCACTGTAAAACACGTGCCATGTGCCATTCTGTAGTTAAGTCGGGTTTCGGGCTGTTGACAACCTGTAAGTATACATAATCATGCGAGCTGTCACAGGCGCTCATGTTTTACAGTGGGTGACTTAACCCCTTTTGAAAGCAATAGAAATGGTCCATGCCTCATATCCATAAAGTATTGGTATAACCTTAGCTAAATGGTTAGGTAAGTCAACAAACCAATAAACAATTAATAAAAGTATTACAAGTAAAATTCTAAATTTAGAAATCCAATGCGTTTTCATACAAAAACATATTGATCCAAAAGATTTCTAAATGTAG
The DNA here is from genome assembly GCF_013103735.1 of Etheostoma cragini. Classification (NCBI taxonomy): domain Eukaryota; kingdom Metazoa; phylum Chordata; class Actinopteri; order Perciformes; family Percidae; genus Etheostoma; species Etheostoma cragini. The sequence goes on along the minus strand of NC_048411.1, from coordinate 28,591,855 downwards.
AAACATGAACAGAATATTTCTTTACACTCCATAAGTTCTTTGAACTATGCACATTTTGACATTTTTGAGTAATGCTTAATTTTATGAGCAGCGTGTTAAGGTGTTTTTTTGGTTTGTTTTTCATCTACAACAAGAAGGAAGCCCCCCACTTTGCACCAGACGTCACGTAACGTGATAACGGGACAGCGTGATCAAAGGTACTGATACAAGGTAATGATACCAAAGACAGAAGCCTTAGCTTTCTGCTGCAAAAGGATTGAATGTTCTAGCTGTTATGGTTTTTATTTTTAGATCGATTTGAACAGGATTGTGTAAACGAGTTCAATTTCTTCTTGTTAAGTAAAAAATATGCCTCCATTGTTTGTCTCATTGAAGACAGAATCAGTCATGGCGTTTTAGCCACTTTAGCTCTCTGGGAGCTTTCGAGGAGAAGTACCAGCCTCTATAATCATAGCCAAGCCTTTACCCTAGTTATATCACAGAGAAAACTACACATTTGAAGCTTTAAAAGAGGAAAGCAATTCTCTTACTTCCTTTTTTAGTAGAGGGTGTGTGGGATAATATAGTATGTAGATTTTTAATCAAGGGCTTTCCCTTGAGGCATCCCTGCCCTGAGGCTTCCCTGGTCCTGAGACGCCTTTGGTGAAGAGCTTGTGGTTATATCTGGCAGTTAGTCTCTCACACTCTCTCACACACACACACACACACACACACACACACAGTGATCTCCAGTTGTCTGACACTGGGAGGCCTGCAGTGGGATCGCATTCATCAATGTTACAGCTCTGGTTGGTGATATGGAGTCAGTCTGGCCACAAAAAGAAACTGCTCTGTCATTAACATCAACTAATATAACAGTGTGTTCTTGGAATGTTTGTGTGTCTCCTCCGGACAGATTCACACTAAATGCCGACCAAGCAAACAGACAGTATGACCAATACTGACGGAGATAAACAGATAAGTAAACAGAAACAGATGGTGTGGTAAGCAGAAAGGCATATAGAAGGAGGTGATAATAAGTCTTTGTGTATATCAATCTGTATTTATGTATAATGTATGGCTAGCTGCTAAGCCAATTCTTTTGGGATATAAACAGTGGAAAAATTGAAAAGTGCCTTGGGGTTGGATGGCCGGGTTATTATTCAGAGGTCGGACTACATATGAAAAATGTATAATATGACATGTATATGACGCAGATGCAGGAGCTTACTCCAAAATATCTTAGTTAAATAAATCTGTTAAAAAAGTTGAATTAAGCAAAACTAATAAAACAAAAAAACAAGTAATGCTATCATGTCCTTTCATGCATACAGCCAACCAAGATGTTCCTCTTTTTATCTGCTGTGTTTCTCAGTTTGTATTTATAAGTCTCATGTGTTTGGCCTGAAACCATGGTGCCTCCTCCGCTGTTTGTTGGATAGTTTTCTGTTTGAGCTGCACTTCACGCTAAGCGACTCCGCCAGCCCAATGTGTGCCGGGCCCTACCACAGAAACCACCCACCGTCCGTTCTCAGCCCAGTGTAGCCGCGGCTGCTATGCCCGGTCAACTCACAAGCCCATAATTGCACTTTGCATGTAGTTTCTCCCTCTGGTATTTTTAGATCAGTGAATGTTGTCGAAGTTGGGGAGAAGAAATTAAGAAACTTAATAAGCGAGTAGATCTAAAATATACATGATTAAATCTGACACAAAAACTTTGTGTTAGTCACTTGGCTTATTTTGGAGCGCAAGACCCCAAAACAGAATTCTATTTATTTTGAGGTGAAAAACCGAAAACCTACTATTAGTCCAACAAGAAGCAGAGAAACATTTTGGGGGCAATGAGGATGGCAGAGTGCTGAATTGGAGCCAAATAATGCCATTCCACATAAGGGGAGGAAGAAAACACTTGAATGAATACCTCTCTAAAGAACAAAAATGCATGAGGTCAGCCTTCCAGCTATTGTCAGAGGATATTTTTCAACGGGGCATTTCTCTTTCAGGGGCAAGAGGCTGCCAATCAAGTGTGCATTTACTGTGAAAAAAGAAACGGAGAGAGAGAGGGGGGGGAGAGTTTTCCTGAGGTATTGTCCACCCAGCCTTGGTCTGCTGCTCTTAAGTTGAGCCAATGGCATCCAGCCTCCCTAACTAAAAACAAAACTTTTTTTATTCGTAGGAAATAGTGGGAAGCAAGGAATACAGAAAAAGGAAAGCGGTTCCAATTGAGAAGGAACCAGTGCGTGAGCAATTTACTGCGCTTTCTAGTTTGAGCATTGGCTGACTGATTAGCCTGTATGACACACAGTGACGGAGGCAGACAGAAAAGCACTTTCAGGGGATTAAACAAAGTTGTGCTCTCCACAGTCTAGCAGACCAAAGGGCCAAATTAAAAAGGGTAGTACTTCATTGGATGTAACAAGTCGGGCCCGGACGAAATGCTAATTGCATTTCAAAAGAGTTCCCAAAACAGAGAGGCAACGCAGAACAGGGGGAGTATTTTCATTGGAGAAGAAGCGGGACTTTACGATTCACTGACCAGCACCCAATTTGAAGGAGCAGGCTTTTGTTCACTCATGCTCCTTTTTGTGTTTTGTGTGCACTTCTGAAATTGCCACAGTTCTCTATTCTTTTGTTTCCCCCATTTTTTTTTGCCATGCTGGCCTCCTATTAAACAGAATCCAAGCCATCCTATTCAGACTTCCTCCTCCTTCCTCGGGTCTACTCCATCACTCCTGAACAAGGACACACACGGCACACACACATCCTCGGTACAGTAGGTGTGGGACAGCCCCTCTTTCAGATGTTTGCGGCTCTGGAAAATGAAGGGCCAGATGGCAGGATTGAATAGAAAGTAAATCCTAGAACAAGTGCGGTCAACAGATCCTGATTATCAAACAGAAGAATAATTAAAAATATGCTGCTGCGCATTGCTTTCATCTAGCTGGCCATCAAGCGTGTTGTCTGTCCCACAGATTTAAAATTCATTGACAGAATTGTTTCGCTATGCAACTGGGAGTGTGAGAGAATACACAGGTCCTGTCAATGCACCCGTCAATCTCAAAGGTATTGTATCTTGCATTCAATGGCATTTCAATCCACTCTAAAAAACATTGTTCCACTGCAGTGCTTCACACAATGAAAGATACAAAAATGCAGCTTGTGTTTTCTATTTATCACAAAGTGATGTTTTGATCACAAAGATATAATCTATAATTAAAGTCATCCAGAGAAAATGGATAAATACATATTTTTACACAATAAAGACACCCCGCCACCTCTCAGCCAAGCTCGGATCAACCCTCCGCCCAACCCACTTGTCCAGGATTCCTCTGCCATGACCAACTACAGAACAATGAGGAAAGTGAGAGATAAACAGAGAAAGACAAGAAACGAAAAGTAATGGGGTACGTGTGTGCGTACGTACATGAATACCAGAATGGATTATACACACATTGGGGGATGGCAAAGAAAATAAGGTTAAAGGCTAATGGAGAGAGCTGAGGGATCAGATGATTGATCTAAGAGTCAGTGACCTACATCAACAGGTTTATGTTTTAAATAGCCCCCCCCCCTTCTCTCTTACAACCACACACACCCACCCACCCGGCAGCCCGTCCACACACACACACGGGCCGGATATTGTCTTCAAGGTATACCGCGGTTCGAAAAAGTCAAGGTTTCAAAACCCCAACATTCTCCGTCATACCGTTCCCGAGGTATGAGCCGTTTTATTTTTAAGACTGGACAAAAGGAGAGAAAGTGTAGGTTAGAAATCTCTCTCTCCCTGCCAGTGTGCAGTGCGTTTAAAAAAATAAATTCCTTTGTGTTAAATTGGAAAAAGATTTTGTCTTTTAAATTTGAAAAAAAAAAATACTTTAAAGCTGTAATTGCAATATCTTAATAGATTCGCTGAAGATTATCATATCGTCAGAATCGTATACTGGCCTAACACACACACACGCACACACACATAGTAGTATTACTAACAAAGAAGGAAGGGTATAAGGATGGACAGCCATGATGTCCTTTCAGCCGAACGCTAACCTGACCTGTCTAAATTACGACAGGAAGCAGAGGCCACCATGGGATGTGTTCCACGTGGCTTCCCCAAAAACATCTAGGCAAGGGGTGGAACTCATGGGGATTTATGTTTGGTACAGAGGGGCTCATGTGGGGGTCCGCAGGTTCAAAGAATGGGATCAGCGAAGAACAACCAAAGATTGTGTTCATTTATCTATGAACTTGTGTTTTATCTGTTTTAATGATTTTGTGTAAAGCACTTTGAATTGCCCTGTTGCTGAAATGTGCTATACAAATAAAGCTGCCTTGCCTTTATCAATTAAGGCTGCAGAGCTGGTTTACTGCTTCGGGATAATAAGTCAAACAATGACCCCAAAAAAAGAAAAAGATTCCTGCGTTCAACAGTCCTTGAGACATAATTTAATTTAGACAGAGTCTAGCCAAGCTAATGTGAGCCAGAAGAAACAACCTTCCTAAAACATTCTTGTACTTTTCATTGTTTTGACATTTGAGAAAAGGATGTTGCTCGGTGCGCTTCCTGTGCTGATTTTCCATGCAGTTTGCAAGTTGACATGAAACATAGCTGCTTTAGTTTAACTGGATGTAAATGCAATTACCAAAATAATGCGGGGAACTGAACATATTACAAAAGATATTAGAAATTAAATGACTATTGTTTAACTGTTAAGGATTAAATGAAATATTTGTGTTCTTCCTTTTCAATGATTATGGTAAACCTACTAGAGAAACTCGATGCATCTTAATGCAACAATTGTTTTATGTACATTTCCATGCGTGATATTTTTGGCCATTTTGGTGTTTTTTTCTCTGCGCTCTTGCCTAACTTAACATTATCCTGTCCTCTTTCAGTCACTCTGTTTTCTGATTTGTACATGTCTGGAGACCTTTTTGTGAAATTATCAATTATTAACTTATCAGAATTGAGTATTGAATCGCTCTAGAGAGAATGTCAATGCATCTAAGAATCGAGTATTTTTCCCAGCCCTACTTAGCACAGCAGGTAGAAGAGGCTGACCTATCTGTAGTAACATGTAGAGGTCAGAGTTCAAGTTTAATACTTGAATGGAGATGCTGGGCAGCTGTGGGAGGGCACCTCATCGCCCCTACAGAGTGTAAGACATAAGAATATTTGTGTGTGCATGTGTGTGTATGTATAAAAGCACAATTATAAGAGTTGACAGAAAGATCATGTCCAAGGGTTTTTCTGCAGCGATCGTACCAGCATCCTCGCACCGGGAACAATATGCGGTTGGTCAGGCCCGCTAAGGAGACCTCAGGATTGTTGGCCGTCTCGGTGGGGGCCACCACTTTACTGTCCCTCTGCTCCAAGGACAACAACTACTAAAATATGATACCATCTCCAGTGCGTAAGCATGAGCTGTCAAATGATTTTTGAGAAAGAGCGTTAGGTTATACTTTATTTAGAGGTACACAGGAGTGACATGACATTGCCATGAACGTGTCATCAGAACGTTTATGACATAAGGGTTCTTTTAGTAAGTGTCATTCGGTGTTGTCATGGTAAGTTATGGTTAGGGTCAGGGTTCACGTGACATGACTGTGTCATGTCACACTTAGATATATCCATGTAAAGTGTTACCGAACGTTAAGAGAGACATAGTAACGACTTGAAGTCATCCACTGACTGAATCTAAAATCAACTTTTTCAAAGTTTCCAGACATGTTTGCAGCAAGACGTGTACAGTATGTACATTATATGTACACACATAGCATAGTTCCTGTCTTAAAATTAGGAACATATGGATCGTTCATTAGAAATTAGGGGTGCAACTAGCTATTAATCTGTTGATTATTTTTTGGGGCTTATTCCCTTTATTGTAGAGGATAGACATGAAAGGAGGAGAGAGATGGGGGATGACACGCAGCGAAAGGCTGCAGGTCGGATTCGAACCCGGGCCGCTGCAGGACTCAGCCAACATAGGGCGTCGCTAATGTCTTGTTTTGTCCACAACTAAAAGATACTCAATTTACTGTCACAGAGGAGTAAAGAAACTAGAAAATATTCACATTTAAGAAGCTGGGATCAGAGAATTTTTAAACCATAATACCTAATAATCGATTATCAAGTAGTTGGCGATTACTTGAATATTTTACAACAAATCTTTTCTAGCTCTATTAGAAATTAGCACACACAACATAAACTAAGCCTTACCTAGCTTTGATGCCAGCCGAATTTAGCCCCGCCCACAACATTTGACGTTGGGAGGTTTGATCTGGACTTGATCCATCATAAAGCAACAATGCTCGAACCAGAGCGGTTCGGACCAATCAAATTGTTAGGGCACGCTTTATAAAATGATGGACAGATGATCAACAGTGACGTAATCTTCTTCCAACGTGCGTGCAATTGAGTTCAGTTGACAACTATTTGTTTTTTTTCAACATACGTCACATGCTCCATTGCTCTGATTGGTTGTAGGTCTATCCAATTAAGTGCATTTTCTTTCCTGTCGGTAGAAACACACATGAATGGCTAGAATCTATTGCTCCCAACTTTGGTTTGCTTTTTCAAAAATGATACCACCTGGTTCATGAACTTAAATAAGCAGTGGGTTAGCCCAGTCAGCTCCCAGCATAGTGAAACAGAGGAAGATTTAAGGTACACATCTGTCTTGCACCAAAGGGTTGTGAATTATTCTACTATGTGACAGTCATGAGGGAAATGGTTATGGGGGGGGAAGAGCTAATGTCGTAGGTACAACATTTTATCCTCTCGAGGTGTGGAAATGAAAACCAGACCATAACTAATGAGAGGTGTATGAGGTCTGCAGGTTTTCTCCTCCCACATTGTAAAAAACACTCACTGTGGTGAAGACATGTATAACCTTTTTCATTGTGTACTGTTTACCTGTAATACCATATGTTATAAAAATGAAATACATCTCTGCAGGGCTGCAATTTAACTTGATTATTGAAAAAGATATTGGAAGCTACAGGAAAAAAACTTACAAAAACAACCAAAACAACTTGTGTTTCAATATAACTTTTGCAGAGATAGGAAGTAAATTGGAACTGCTGTAGATCACAAAATAAATCATGAATATCTGTATTTATGGCGTATATATAACAAGGCATGCAAAGTTCCAATTCAACTTTATAAATGTCCTTCATTCAACAGATAAAGACATCATTTACAAGTCTTGCCACCAACAGCGATCCTTGGGTGAACGGATCAGCGTAGGCGGGCCCAGTCAGCCTGTTGCAGGGCGGTTAAGTGTATGTAGAGCTGTGCCTTCATCTACTATTTCCCTCTATCCCCACACACTCGGAACGCAAGCCCCTCTCATCAATCTCCTCCTGTCTGCAATGTGCAACACTCCAGCACCTTTCATCAATGAAGCGGCTCTGTTTATGGCACTGTCCCCTTTTGTACTGTGCGGCCATTAGAGGCGTGAGACAGAAGGAGAGAGAGGCAGGCAGTAAAACAGTTTCCGCCCAGTGAATCACATTCAGACCCTCATACAGGCGACTGGGGGCTGACCCCTGCCAGGCGATGACATAAACACTGACAAACAAAGGACCTGAGCTCTGAGCAAGTGTGGATCCTATAGGATGTAAATCTACAAAAACACATCAACAGACTGTGGCCCCATGTTTGGGATGATGGAAATAGAGATTGTAGGCTTGAGGGGGGATAAATTGTGTGAAAATTTCATGGCAAGTTTTGCTGCTTATATACAAACAAAGGGGGATGATTCAATAAGGCCACCCTTTTATACAAAGATACATTCCAGAAACAGTGAAGGGTTGGCGCTGAGGAAGAGCAGGTGTAAGTGCTGAATGGATACAGAAGCAGCTCCCTCCCTTCCTCCCCAGTGAGAAAAAGGATTTAACTCGGCTGAGGCACCGTAGAGGAGGCAACAAAAGAGATTTGCAAGGGACGCACCAAGATGACATCATGTCAAATAGATAACAGATAAGGTGGACATATTCAATTATTCAAGGACAGAAACATCCCCCCCCCCCCACACACACACACCCACACACCCTCCCCATCAACTGGTGTAAACTATGAAGCCAGCACAATGAGGCTACAGGCACCAATCGTTTGATTTAATAGTAACAGCACATGTGCGCAACTTTAAGTGTGCCAAGATTACTTATGGCCAGAGTTAAGCCTATATAGATTAGTCAACGGAGCCTTTATGAGAGGGTCTCCAGCTCACCATGTGTGGCAGTTTCCCCCTGAATTGTTGTTTTATTTTCAGTGGGGAGAGAGAAACCCCACACAAAGCGCAGTAATCACACTGGAGATCCTGGATGTAACCATGGAAGCGTTTGTCTCCGTCCTCAATGGGCTGCCCGGCCATTCATTTACTGATTGCGCTGAATCAATATTTAGGCTTTTCAATTTTATTAGCTGCTCCGAGGGGGGATTTTTTTTTTGGCACAAGGCGAAAAGAAATTAGCAGTGGCCAACCACTTTTAATCGTTTTCTTATAGTGTTATACAATATGTCTGCTTGAGCTGTCTGGCATAATTGATGAGGAGTATCGCTATACCCATTTGTTTCCTTTATTCTCTGTACTATTTATCTACCACTGGCAATATAACGACTGGAGTCACCACTCATTACTGACACATTAACTGAAAAATAAATCCGAGGCGTTTGCATTGTCCTAGAGACGGTATAGCCATGTGTCACAAAGAGATCATCTTGCATCCAAGTCTTTCTGTGAAATTATCCAGCAAAGTTTTGCTGGCCGCTGTAGGCTGCTGCCCTCACTCACAATGACAAAGAAAGGCATATTTGAATAGAGACATAAGATAATTAATTCCAACTTACCTGACACCTTGCTTGGCCTCTCTGTCCAAAGAGAAATTACTATAATGTGTTTATTGCTGAGGATAACATCGATGAGTGCTTTTCTGAGTCTTCGGCTGCTTCTCTTCTCAAACAGCAGCTAATAATAACTGCATCATTGTATCGTTTACCATAAAATGAACTCGTTTTTTTTCCGTTGGCAGCTTTGGGATCCCGGTGAACAACATGGGATGAAGCGCGTTTGTCATCTAGCGGGACTGGAGAAGCCGGGAGAAATAGCAGAGACGGAGCGGTTCCCCGGTCTGTTCAGGACCTTCTCCTCTCTCTACACACAACTCCGTCCTCTGGCCGCCATGTGAGAGCTGCTGCTACTGTACACACACGCCTTACTGTTCCAACAGAAAGATTAGTTTGCAGCTACTCAGGGACTCCTGCTCGTCTCCCGGTCGCTGCCTAATGAGACATGTTTTAATCCTATTTGTCTCAAGGGTGCTCGGTGTGGTGGTGGACAGCTCCACCCTGTGACCCGAACAGGCATAGCTAGAGCCCCCAAACAGCAGCAGTAGTCCTGTTAGGGCTAACTTACTCTCTCCTCAAATGTGGTCACTAAAAATAAACTTTACAAATGTGTACTTCTTCATAAAAAACTTAAAATCTAACACACATGTAGTTTTATGCAAAATACCGCGTGCATGACATCCGACGTAGGCTAGCATGTTGCTCGCTGTTAATTTATAAATTATAGTTAGCGTTATCGCTTAATACCTTCTCTACTAAATGTCAAGAAGGCAGTGTTGTCTTTCCATATAATTTAGAATATACTTTGATACAATTTACTCTTATATTTTAAAGCATATTTAGCTGACGCTAAAGTTGGTTGAGGTAAAGTTAGCTAGTTGAGTTTACCCTGCATGTCCTCCATAAACTCAAACGTTCATTAGCCTTTTCTTTCTACTGACTGGATACGTTGTATTTTGAATAACAGGGTCGTTAGTTTAGGTAAACGGAAACCAATTAGTTGATATACGGGTATGTATATATATATACATAGCTACACCTGAATAAAATAATCCGAAACTAATAACTTCAATCCAAAATATTGGCTCAGTTGACTGTTCCCAGGGTTCCACCATTGCCATTTAGCGCCATCTCGCGATGTGTTGGAGTCGCCACTTATAACGTCATTACGTAAACATTCTGTGGACGTGGCGTGAGCAGTAAGACAAGACAACTAGCTAATCGAAGGGAAGACCGAAAATAATCCCCTGGAAGTATGGATATTATCCAGATCAACTGATTGATCAGTGTTCACTTTGTCAGGTAAATGTTTTTGTTGATGACTGCCTCCAAATACATTATTCAACAAATGTGACAACTGACCGATAGAAATGTACAAACGTTACTAGCTAGTCACATTCACATAACATAGGTGGACGATAGTTAGCACTAGCCTAGCCTGTGCAGATGGTTCTCAGTTTGCTAACTTTGGCTTTAACAGACGGTTTTCTAAAATTACGTAGGTTTTCCTGCTGAACAGCAATATCGACTGGACCTTTGTGAGGTGAGAGGGACTGAGGTTTAGCATTATCTATGTTGTTTCGCAGCCAATTTCTTAGTTAAATAGTAGCTAGCTAACCTGGAATTTTAGCCACAGTAACGTTAACTTAAGTTATTGCAAGCTTAACGTTAGCTTGTTAATTGTAAGTGTACATACAGTCAACACCTTTAGATTGTTAGCTGCTAATTTAGCTAACATCACCTCACGTTGAAAGTAGTAATCTAAAGTAGGAATGAAGTCGGCTTTATTTACAGCAGCACGTCAGAGCTGTGATAGGGGAATAGCTAGGTTACGCTACCTGACAAATATCGCATTACCTAGGGATGTGCTCATGTCCGTTATGCTTAACTAAGCATAAATATTTCAGGGACATTGACAGCTCGACGATTCAGCGCACTGCATGACTGGTAACGTCTCTTATCGAACTGAAAGAGCCCCGAATCTTATCTACTTTGTCTGTCAGAGAGATGGACTTTAGTCAGTTGTTTAGCTTATAGTGGGAAAATAGTTCACTAGTTAATTAAAGGTTTCTGGGAAATCAATGCATAGTTGCATAGAGTGTCATAACGTTCACATAGGCCAGTTTTCATTTACTTTCTTTTAGTATTCAGTGGTTTGCATAATTGTACATACCCATGCTAAAGTTGATTTAAAAAGAGGGAAACATTTTTTTTTGGGAAGTTGATCTCAATACCTTTCTTAAAAAAGAAAAATAGGAAAATCAAGTCTTTTAAGGACACCAATTTTCTTTCTGAATGAATAATGTAGTAATTATAAATATATGTTCTTTCTTAAGCAGGCATATTTTTATTTTTAAATGGATCCATGAAATAACTGGCATTTAAAAATAAAAATGTGCCTGCTTCCATGGGAATTTCACATAGTGGTGTGTATATTTATGCCCCCTGTATTTTAAGGAAGAACATTTATTTGCAATACATTTTCCTAATTTTTTTTTATTCCTCTTTTATAATAATCTTTAGCATGGGTGTACAAACTTATGCAAGCCACTGTATGTATAATTTAATTACATATGTAAGTTTATGTGAAATTATAATAATACTTCCTTATAATACTCCCACTGTAATCCCCCACGCAGTTAAATACTGGTGAGAACAATGATATCGCTAGTACGGCCAAAGTTTTGATTCCCCATCTGTAGCACAAGTGTGTGAACCATATTTTACAGCATAGCCCTCTCTTGTATTAAGCTTTACACCCTCTTAAATGACAGTTGGGTCCAACTCAGGGAAGCAGCTTATTAATTCAAACACATTTTACTTATTTAAAAGCAAGCTAAAGTAAAGCATACCTTGCTGGTATTTTGCCCTCACGCCTGTCTCTGCTCTTCCCAATACAGTGAAGAAAAAATGTCCGGTATAAGCCAGCACTATGGGTTCCAGTCAGCCACCATTGTGCAGCCGGCAAATGGCGGCCATGCCTATCTGTTTGGAAACAATGGCTCAGAGAATGACCTGTCAGAAGAGGACGGGGAGAGCTATGAGCTGCGGCCACGCGGCAGAGAGAGGCTGCGGAGGAGCACCTCCAGAGAGAGGATGGATGATATAGTCTACCTGGCCAGAGATATCCATGAGGGTGACACCCTGAACAGCATTGCCCTGCAGTACCATTGCTCAGTATGTGTGTGTGTGTGTGTGTGTGGGGGGGGGTCTCTCTCTCTTTCTGTTGGTCTGTATTTCGTTTTTCATCTCCTTGAAGATTACCCACTCAACTCCTTGTTCCTTTTTCACGTTAAAGTATCTTCTTTTTTTCTTACATAACACACATTACCCAATCATTGTTAACCCTTTACACAATTAGGGCTGCAACTAACAATTATTGTTTACAGTCATTAGTTTTAGATGAGAGAACTAACCAGTTAGTCTGGAGAACTATAAAACATGACGTGCCCACTAAGGGTGTTAAAATGAATCATTGCATCGCCATGCAGATGATTCTTCGATTACTCAAGTAAGATGGTAAAAAATACAGGGAGCATAAGTATACACACCACTATGTCAAATTCCTGTTAAAGGCCAGTTATTTCATGTATCAGGTTACAATGCATCTGGATAAAGTTCCTTTGGCCTTTGGAATTAAAATACCCCCATCCCACCCCACCCCCCCTTATCACATAGTTTTCACCATACCTAGAGATTGACATGGTTTTATTTCAGTTAGCCTAATAGCTGTTTTGGTTTGCATTGAGAGGTGATCTCATGGAAAGTTCCCCATGCCAATCGTGAGATACGGTGAAGGTTATGTCATGATATTATAATGCTAGCAAAGTACCCCCAGAGAATTATCACGCAAATCTGCTGCTCTCTTCAACTTCACTGAGCTTTAGGACGGGTTTCCGCTCATGGTTTAGCTGTAAGGATTGCCATTTCACTCTCACAGCTCTTATAGCGTTGTTTTCCACCTCAGGAGGCAGATGTTTTAAGCGAAATGGCTCCAATAACCCCTTGTATATGACGTGCTGTAGACACAGCAGACGGAGTTAGCAACTAGCAGTTTAACAGAGTGGAACATTTAGCAGGTAAAGAGCCAGATATTTCCACCAAGGTTTGGTTGCAATCAAAACGGAGCTAAAAAAGTAAATCAATGTCTGACATAAGATTTGTCCGGTGGCCAGAAACACGACTCCAAATGATTGATAATGTTTCTCCATAACTGCTCGGTGTGTAAATAATTTACTGTTTGCTAAAGATTTTGCCATATCCACTTTAAAGGGGATAATTATCTCAATTTTGTGTTCACAACTTGTTTCAATAGACTCTGACTGGCCAAAAAAAGGGTTTAAATGTAGAAGAAACTATAGGGAATATAGATAGTCCTTTAACTATCTAAATGTGGGTGCCTGGGTAGCTCACTTGGTAGAGCACACACCCATATAAAGAGGCTTAGTCCTTGATACAGCAGCCGCAGGTTCAACTGCAACACTTTGCCTCACGTCATTCTCTCTCTCTCTTTAAGTCTAAGCTGTCCTGTTGGATATAAAGGCCTAAAATGCCCCAAAAATAATTGTAATTATCTAAAAAAGTGTCCTTACTCATCAGATAAACAAGTTTACAATATGGACAAGCTAATAAAAATGTCTTTGGCTGTTAAGATAACACAGCTGTACTGATTGAAAGGATTGAGTTTGCCTCCCACTGTAGCACGCAACGAAAACATCAGTTTAGAAAAAGTTATTTGATTGGGTCAGATTAGAGACATCAGAACACTACTTCATAGAACTGATCCTTAATAACTTTCTAATAAACTGCCATTGCGTAACCTCTGAATATCTGTATACTTTCACCATAATCATGTGGACAATTACGCTTGTGTGTTAATTCAGGTCGTTTTACTTTTATTATACAAGTCTTTTCTTGTATTTAATCAATTGGATTATTTCCTGCGTTCAGAATCCGGAATACTCAGACTACATTAGTAGTTACATTGTACAGTTACATTGCTACGCTTGGGTTTTTGAGCCAACAAACGATCTCCGTGCACACACAAGTGTTTTTAGCTCCAGTAGAACTATCTCCATTTAAACTAACGCCCCCAAACGAAAATATCTCAACATTCTCGTATACTGGGCATGCGCGTTTTAGGGTAAACAAGTCAGCGTGAACACTCGCCTATTGCTGGTATTTGCCATGGTAACGTTAGTAGCTTATTTCGGAGAACGAGACATAATGACTGATAAGATCTAATCAGGCTGCAAAACGTCTGTCTTGCGGCCACTAAGACTGCAACACAACCCAAAACAGGTCAGAAGTCTTTTTTTTTCTTTCTCTAAGCATCATCATCATCGTAAATGAATCTTTGTTCTGTGTTTGTCCTAGGTGGCTGATATAAAGCGGGCCAACAACTTCTTGACAGAGCAGGACTTCTTTGCCCTGCGGTCGGTCAAGATTCCTGTGAGGCGCTTTAGTGTCCTCACTGAGACGCACAGCACGGGACCTCTGAAATCTGCCTCCCCCTCAGCTACCAGGCACCTGGCCCAGATCTCACCCGGTGCGTCCCTCCCCTCTGACCTCTCCACAGACTCTTCGTCTTCCACCGACAGCGTGGAGGGATTCCTCCTGGAGAAGGACAAGGACATTGAGCGGCTGGTGAAATCCACAGGTCCGTCTCGGAACAGCCTGAACGAGGTTGTGTCCTCCTTAACGCTACAGCAACAGCAGCCACTGTTAGGGGAAGTGGAGTACAAACCGGTGCACAAAAAGGACCCTTATTACGGGGCAGACTGGGGCATGAGATGGTGGACGGCTGTGGCCATCATGCTGGTTGTGGGCATCGTCACACCTGTGTTTTATCTGCTATACTACGAGGTCCTCATGAAAGCGGAAGTCGGCCATCACAGCGTTCCTACACCGTCTCCTCATATCACGCCTCATGGACACCACCATGGCAGTTAGGCAGGCCTTCATGTTGAAGACGATGCTGGGGCTGGAAATGTGGGTAAGGAAGACCCACAGGGACTAGGTGTGGCCAAAGCAGGAGACGAACATGGATATCATGAAAAAACGTAACAGGGATTATAACATTACACACAAATTTGATGCTAACTCAAGAGATCTAATAAAAGTGGGTGGATGTTCCCATTGTTGAGTAGTTTTTAATTCTAGACTTAATACATCAATACAATCTGTGTGACAGGGACAGACACTTTTGTC
Source organism: Etheostoma cragini (assembly GCF_013103735.1). Taxonomy (NCBI): domain Eukaryota; kingdom Metazoa; phylum Chordata; class Actinopteri; order Perciformes; family Percidae; genus Etheostoma; species Etheostoma cragini. Next base: position 28,576,821 of record NC_048411.1, on the reverse strand, counting down.
ATCCCTTGTCTGTCCATTTACAAATATATGCTTTTCAACCAGGACTATCAATGGGCTAGAAACATGTCATCCTTGGCTGAATTAAGGTGATGTTTTTGTTATCATCCATGCTGCTGTATTCTTAGTAAGCTACACACAAACTGTATCCAACGAGTTCAAAAGAAATCCGGGAAAGACAGCAACACACTTACCTGTTCCTGGTTATTCAGCGATGGAAGGTTATCATCAATTCCATGGATTTGGTTTTTAAAGCAGTTTGGTCCAACTGAATATTTTCAGTGGAATATTTTTAGTAGTGGATTTTCCAACGCTAGTTGCTGGGAAAGTATGATTGCTACCATTGAGTTTAATATAAAGTTAATTTATTTTAAGTCTATTGAGCCTTTAGTCTTTACTTACACCATCAGTATTGGGAAGTACCAGTTAAATGTCATAACAGTTGCTTGAATTTTTCATTAAAAAAAAAAAAAATAAACAACTCAGCTGTGGGGAATATGCGAAATGCACATTATTCCCACAATGACTTATTCTTGTAATGATGGAAGATTGTAGAATTTGTGATATAGCCCTTTTATTTTATCACTGTGTCCACTTGATACTTTCTGAAAAAGCAGTACATGTTGACAGTATGTGCCTTTCAACCTGTGGAAATATGCCACAGGCTGGAAAATAAATACATCTATTTTGAATAAATTATTGCCAGTGTGCACATAGTTTGGCATTTCTTATTTACAAAAGTCTTTAAAGGGAAAGCTTTCCTCTCAAAATAAAGCAAACCAAAAACCTATCGCTCTGCTTAACAGCATCTCCAACGAATCTAAAACATGTAACCAATAGAGACAACCACATGATTGTTTACTTCAGAGAGTTAGTATGGATGAGCCACGGTGTCAGTATGTGGCCTCTGCGTCCATATTGTCATCGCTGCCCGCACCAAAATCTTCGCCATTGTCAAAATAGCTGTCGATGTAGTCGTTTTCCTACAGAGAAACAAAGGGAACGTATGAACTCTGCTTCTTCCATATTGACCTCATTAAATTTGTGCTTAGGAAACCGGACAATAACGTTAAGTATTAATTTGTAATCAACCTCTTCAATATCCTCTTCGTCATATTCTTCCGCTTCAATTTCTTCTTCTTCCTCCTCTTCATTATTCCCTTTTTTCTTTTCTGTTTCATCATCAGATTTTTCAGGGTTCCCGTCGTCTTTCTTTGCCAGTTCCTGATATATTGACATTAAGATTTAATTACTCAGAACATGTGTAGTTAAGTACGGAAGCGTATTATATTCACCATAGAAAAATAGACACCTTGTCGTTATATTGAGACAAGAACTCATTCTGAAGAAAGATCTTGTGATTTTTAGACAATCTCTCATAATCATGAGTTCCTGATCTTTTAATTTTGAGGAAAGATCTCATAATTTTGAGTTCCTTTCTCATAATTTTGGGAACAGATCTCAACAAATTAGAATGGGCTTTCCACCGGAACAACCGGGAAGTCGACAGACTGATAACAATCCCATCGGTAGTAATTAAAGACATAAGCATCTCCCAGTGGGTCAAACCAAAAATAAAAACAGATTAAACTAAACAGGTGAGATGTAGACCTATGTCTAGCCTGAAAGCTTCACACCAGAGCGGTTATCTGTTGTGAAAATGCATTCATCACATAATAAGAGTGGATCTATGGAACTCATAACTTTTCTCAATATTTTGAGATCTTTTCTCAAAAACACATCCTGAACTCAAACTGCACCAACTTGACGCCTTCATGAATGAGTCCCTGATAAATCACATGGAGAGAAAATGAACAGTACATGTAATGCTCAGCAGTAAACACAGAAGAAACAAGGGGAGTAGAAAAGCTTACGTCTAATTTAGTCAGCATAGCCTCTGTGTCTTTGCGCGATATCTTCACACGTTTCTTCTTCGCGTCTGTTGGATTTAAGCATTTTGTCTTTATTCCTACGGCCACAGAATGGATTCCCATAACACGCATCGTAGCTTTAACATACCTGGTTTAGGGCGAGTTGTCTTCTTTCGAGGCATCAATTCTTTTGGGAGGAGGTTCCAGTCTAAAATATCAAGAATAGTATTGCCATTAATTTTCCTTCTTGTTTGTTGCTATACTTGCTGTCATCAAAAGACAATATGTTATGCACGTACCTGGAGTCCAATTCTCATCGTCCATCTGTTTTTGCTTCAGGTATCTCTCCGTGTATCTCTCCACTTCTGTTTCATGTAAACAGGAGAAACTTCTGCTTCAGTACACTCTTTAACAGGCCGCAGTTCACCGTCACATCACACTCAGCAGTGTATTACAACTACGAGTATAGGGATGTAACTAGCGCCAGAAACGCGTAACAAAACAAACAGATTTCCCTAACATTAGTTATTTGTAGTTATGTATGAGTTCTCACTACAACAATATGATAATTTGTTTTATTGTCACAACAGAACAGAGAAACATCCAAATATATTAAAGTTCTGATAAATAAAAAGTATAAAAATACAAACCTTAGATATTAAACCTAAAGTCCTTTGAACAAAAACACATTAACAAAAAATAAATCAGTGTTGCCAACGGAGACGTTGTACAGCGCCCTCTGGTGGACAAACTATGCAACACCAACCCTCATAAGATGGTTGACCGTGCGCTTTGTTTTTTTATCAGAATCGTTTATTTGTCATTATAAATGATTCTCCATCCATCCATCTGCACCCACTTATCAGGTCGCGGGGGCAGCAGCTCCAGCAGGAGACCCCAAACTTCCCAATCCCGAGCCACATCAACCAGCTCCGACCGGGGGATCCCGAGGCGTTCCCAGGCCAGGTTGGAGATATAATCTCTCCACCTAGTCCTGGGTCTTCCCCGAGGCCTCCTGCCAGCTGGACGTGCCTGGAACACCTCCCTAGGGAGGCGCCCAGGAGGCATCCTTACCAGATGCCCGAACCACCTCAACTGGCTCCTTTCGACGCGAAGGAGCAGCGGCTCTACTCCGAGCTCCTCTCGGATGACTGAGCTACTCACCCTATCTCTAAGGGGGACTGATTCTGATGAATGAATATAAAAAATATTTAAAAAAGTGCAGATATCGATATATCAATCGGGCTATGGATGTCACGGAAACATTTGTATAAAAATTAACCTCACTGTCAAAGTGACCAAAATTATCACGGTATTTTTAAAAGTGTGTCAAAACAACACACCTAAATTAAGCATCTGGCAACATTTGGACAAGACATTCTGAAAACTCCATCTAGCATCTAACTTCTTTCGGATATACATTAGCTCATCGCTGTATAAGGGAAATCTAAAAGACCATATCAGGCCAGACCATAGAAATCACATAAAACTGCAGGGTGAGGCACCAGCTGTAACTCAATAGTCCGCAATAAATATGCCTCTCTCTCTCTTTTCCCCTAGATATGACCCTAAATGAAATGCCTCGGTTCCTAAGTGCTGCATTATCTTCCCTCAAAGCAACCCACTGTCTTGCCATCGCATTTCTATCAGATGTCAGGTACCTAATGCACTACTCTCCTCCTCACCTGCTTTATTGGACAGAGGCTTGATGTTATGTGGTAGCTGCTGCATCGTTCCCCTCATCTCCTGTTTTAAGGCCAGCATGTAGTCCTCATCCTCCCCGGCTTTCAGAGGCACCGGCTTAAAGTCTGTGTTCTGGAGGAGGATAAATATTGGAAGAGAGATTCAAAAATCTGTTTGCTTTAGGTTTGTCCCATTTGCTTCCGACGCTATGGAGCACATGTGGCACGATATGGGAGCATCTGTACATTCATCAATGCAGTTATAGTGTTACCTTCAATTATTTTCTACGACCAATTATATTTTATATTATAACATATTTGTGCATTTAGTCTGCATCCATTATTTATAGTAAAATGCTAAACAGTAATAGTATCAAATTGATCCTATAATTACAGTAAAATAGATGTCAGGACAAATAACATGCTACCCAGGCTGGATTCCAACCTGCCAAATAATGTTTTTTTTGGGGGGGGTAGCATGGAAGCACAGACGGGAGGGGGAGGGGAAAGGGGATTTGCAACATGTACAAATTGTCAGTCAAGAACAAAGGTCACTGTAGTGCTAAGCTTGAAAAAGAAAAACCTTGTGTGTTTATATATTATATTACATACACTGCACTCCAAATTGTGTGTAAATAAACCGCCACAGAACATCCTGAACATATGTCAGCCTTTCAGCCTAAGCAGGCGGACACAGGTATCAAATACAAAGCAAGGCCTCAAGGTTTTCTAACTTTTTCACATCAAGGACCCCTTAACTAACACAAGTCAGACCTCCCTTAGATTAGATTTTGTGTCTCCTAGGGTTCCTGTCTGATAGGATTTTTGCTTTTAGATGTTTTATCACAGAAAGTGTATGACACTCAGGGTCAAAATAATCACACGTTCTTTCATTGTGTTACGTATTTATTGATACCCCCCTGGTGGTCCCTGGACGGTCCCCACATTTGGAACCACAGCTCTAGGATGAGGCCCTTGTAGGAATGCAATCTCTCAACATTCCCATGACAAATACTATTTTTTATATTTTGTATAGGTAAATATATCCTTGTTCACAGCTTGTACTTTAGTTTAAATAAATCGTAATGAAGCCTACACGTTTTCTTTACACAAATACTGCTTTTGACATGTCACGCTTATGTGGCTCTGAATTGTCATCAAATACTTTCAATTCCACCACCCCTACACTTATTGGTGAATATTGTGGTGTTGTATACTGCAATATGTGATGTCATCGTGGGATCTGTGTGTGTGTGTGTGTGTGTGTGTGTGTGTTCGGTACTTACTGGATACAGCGGGCTGGGCCCCACCCTGGCTTCTGGCATGCTGCCCCTGCCGATGCCCAGAGCCTCAATGTTGAAGGTGAAGGCGGCCACTCCGCGACCCTTGCCCGCCATGCTGCCAGCCTCCGCTGGACCTGCCGCACAGAGTCCACATGCCTCCGGTCAACTCCACTGTCCACACGTGTGGACACGACAAGTTCATATAACATAGCTCTTATTGCCTTTTGCCCAACTTTGCTTACTATGAAGCGTTGGACAATATTAAAATATTACACCAGAGATTCACCAACACACAATACGTTATTATACTCACTATTATTGTTAGTAAAGTGCTCCTAATGTGGAGACGTATTTCAGGCTATTCAGTGGCATTTAGCCTTTACTACGTCTCCATGTTTTCACTTTTCGAGTTAACTTGTCATTAACAGTCAGCTACTCCGTTTCATCTGTTGTTCGGTGCGTTAACTAACTTCTGAATTCAATAAATGAACACCTAAACCTCAAGTAATTTGTACAGCTTTAGTCAAACCGGCGTGGAAACCTCTTGCACACACTTCACTACACTCAGCAGAAAGCGTAAATGTGGCTTTAACGTGCCCGCCCCTGCCTGACGTTTGAGAAGGCGTGACTTATTTACAGCCAATAGAATAGCGCGCTTCATGTTGTCGTCACTCCTGTGTTTGGCCAATGAGCACGGTCTCCTCCTACAAGGGTGTGTCACAGTCCATGGTCGGCCGTCACCATCACGTTAACCTCAATGAAAACATATCACCTCTAGCTAGAAGGCTAGTTTACACCTCTCCACCGCAAAAACAAATCACCTGACAGCTTAATACCCGCAGCAGGTTACCTCGACAAGTGCATGAACTGGGATGTCTGCAGCCGATTGGTACGCTCACAAATCGCTGGGAGACGGCCTCTTCTGGATCCAGGAGCGATTCTACCAGTCAGAGAACCGAGCCAACATCTGGCTGCTCCGCGGCTCGCACCAGGACGTGGTGATAGACACAGGTCTGGGCCTGAGGAGCTTACCTGACTACATCGACGGCAAGGGGCTGCTCGGCGAAGATCCGCAGAGGAAGAACCCCCTGCTTGCTATCGCCACCCACGCCCACTTTGACCACTCGGGTGGTCTTCATCAGTTCCAACAAGTGGGCGTCCACAGCGCCGAGGTCGATGCTTTGGCCAACGGAGACAACTTCGAGACGGCCACCTGGCTCAGTGACAGAGAGATAGTCGAGGCTCCCAGTCCAGGATGGAGGGCAAGGCACTACAGAGTCAAGGCTGTGCAGCCCACGCATATCCTGCAGGAGGGTAGGTACGAGATGCAGCCTTTGCAGATATGATTTCACGAAGGGGAAGGGATCTGTGATCAAAAGCCGGGTCACAAACGCATTTGCCCAGGGATAAGCATCCCAGTCGATACCATTAGGCGGTATTTAATGGGTGGGCCTGGACTCAGTAGTTTACTTTGCACATTATGCTCCATACAGGAATCCTTTCTTTCCCCACTGGAGGATTTCACCGCACAATGAATTGGCAGAAGACCAAAAATGACTAAATGAGTTCAGACACACACACATACACACACACACACACACACACACACACACACATTCCTACACTATATAGGGGCATACAACCTATGAGGTGTGAAGTAGTGCCAACATTTTCATCATGGATGGTACACAGCTCATGTTACAAAGCATGCTACATTTACTTAGGCAGGAGTACAATATGAGGTGATGTTTTGTTTGTTTTCTTTATAGGGTCTTTATTAAAATGAAAAAAGACCCTAAATATTTTGAAAGGGAAATGTGAAGGAGAATTGCCTAAAAACTTTCCATCGGCTTGAAAAGTGGCAGAATGTTACAGGAAATAATCATCAATGTAATCTATACACAATTTCTATGCATCTATCACAGTGTAGTTTTATACACACACACATCAAGAGCACTTTATTCATATTACATGCAAGCACATACACAAACACCATCATTAATAGACTAAGGGCATACAGTCAATGTGACATGGCCTAGAGAGAGACAATAAACACACATAAGATGTACATGTAGCTCTTATTCAGGCGTTGAAATCCCCTTTTTTGTAGGCAGCTGCCTTGCTCAATCTGTCTTTGCAGAGCAGTTCTATTTTAAGTCAGTGTGCTGATGCCTGTTATTTTCAAGGAAGACAGAAGAAGACTGTTATTTTCAAGGAAGACAGAAGAAGAGAATGCAGAGATGGACGCCACTTATGGAAAGCACCCATAGAGTATTAATAACTTGACAGCATTGATTCAGCCATCACCCACTGTGCTATTGGCAGATACACATCTCAATCGCTGATGGAATCAAGGAATCAAGGTGGTGGAGGCTGGGGGAACGCATATTAATGTTAAAACTCATAAAGTGACATTTTCGAGCCATGGGACCTTTAAGAGTTGAACCACCCAAAACGTTTTTAAAGTACTTTTTACTTAAGAGGATTGACATTACACTACCATAATTAACATGTTAAAAGATCAATTTCTTAGACTTTATTAATCAATATGAGTCTCGGGCACTCAACTCTCTCAAACAAAGATCGATTTTAATTGGAGGGTCGATTATTTTAACCCATCCCTATTTAGTATTCCTAGAGAGTGTAATTTGTGCCCCATCAGTCGATGCACCAGCTTGTCCTGCTGTGTCGGGGCCGCTGCTGCAGTGCAGTTGGAATATGTCATTCCTTGGTGTTTCTTTCACACTGTACAACTTTTGGAACAAATCAATGATATAATTTTTTTTTTTTACTCTCTATTGATCCCATATGGGGAAATTAAAATTTACACAGTGGGCTGCGTTCGGTGCCTTGCTCAAGAGCACTTTGGCAGTAGCCAGGAGGGCATCCCTCCAGCTACCAGTCCACAGCTCCTACTTTGGTCCGTACGGGGACTTGAACCAGCGACCCTCTGGATCCCCTGCTCCCTGTATACTGAGCTACTGCCACCAAACTGAATGCCTAGAGACTCTGCATGTCACGGTTATATGATGTGACATGTGGGAAACAAATGTAACCCTTGCTCGATTCAGCCAGCCGAATTATGACGAGGAAAAGGATTTAGTTTACATATAAGCCTGGGAGTGGGATGTTGACTTGAAATTTAAGATGGTCCGATTTTTTTCTTCCAGATCTCTATTCTAATACCTGAACTTGTATATCAGCCGATACTGAGTACTGATGTGATACCAGTGGGTCATATATTTTGACAGCTGTATACTACTATCCCTGTATGAATGTGATGTGATTTCTATCTTTGTTGTTTGGCCCGGCTCAGGTTATGAAACATGAACAAACACAAAAAATGAATGCCATAGAACTTTCTTTTATTATCTATTTTGACACTCAGTCACAACAGGAAAAAGAACATAAATAAACTACTTTTAAGTAGATTTTCTTCAGGGCTAAATTTGATCGGTGTAACAGATATTGGATCGGTATTGGATCGGTGCATAGACTCCAGTACTTTCCAATACCAATGCCAGCATTTTAGGCAGTATCGGATGCTTTTTTCCAATACTGGTATCAGAATGTCGCTACTTAAAATAACAAGTTATGTTGTGTTTGTATGTATAAATGACTTTGAAAAAACCATCATACCATCCCTCCCTCTCTCCTGTCCAGGTGATGTCATCAACCTGGGCGACAGACAGCTGACGGTGCTGCATATGCCCGGTCACTCTCGGGGCAGCATCTGCCTCCACGACCGCGACAATAAGTTGCTTTTTAGTGGAGATGTAGTGTATGACGGCGCCATGATCGACTGGCTGCCCTACAGCCGCGTCAGTGACTACATCAGCAGTTGTGAGCGCCTGGTGGGGCTGGTGGACAGCGAACAGGTAACACCGATGCACACTGGTGGGGGGAAGAGCCCGACCGATAAGGGAGTTTTAAGGCTGATACTGATACAATTATTTGTTTATTTAACATCTGATATTTCAATATATTGACAGATATATATATATATATATATCTGTCAATATATTGAAATATCATATATATATATATATTTTTTTTTTCTTCTTTTTTTGTAAATCCAGAAACACATAACAAAACATAAACAGATAAACATTAGTTATTTGTAGTTATTTATGAGTTCTCACTAAAATAGTCTGACGATAATTGGTTTTATTGTTGGTTAATTGGTTTTATTGTTACAACAAAGCAGAGAAACATCAAAATATATTAAAGTTCTGATAAATAAAACCTATAAAAATACAGACTTAAGATATGAAACTTAAAGTCCTTTGAAGAAAAACACAATAACAAAAAATACCCTCAGTGTTATCAACAGGGACGTTGTATAGCGCCCTCTGGTGGACAAACTATGCAACACCCACACTCATAACATGGTTGACCGTCCTTTTTATTTTTAAACATTAATTTATCAGAATCATTTATTTGTCATAACTATTCGGATTAATGAATATTCATACATATATACTGTGTGTGTGTATTTATGTATATGTATGTATAAAAAAAACTATCTCGGGATCTATTTAGAGATTTTAAGCACAAGGTATCCAATCCAATCTTCTAAAAACTATTAGCTTCATAAGGAAAATGTCTAAATAGTCCTAACAGTTGGGGTACTTTTGACAGAGTTGTCCATTGTATGTAGTAATGATAGACCGATTATTGACCCGGTGATTATCAGGCCGTTTTTATGGAAGTTTGTAGATTATCACTAACTGCGTTTTAATTGCCTGAAAACCGATGCGGTTAATTATTTAAAAGTACACTTTGGCCCGGCTACAGCTCTGCGTCTGTCCCTCTGCTTCGGTTTCCACCACTCACCACTGAGTCTGTCCTAATGTCCCGCCCACAACACTATCTGACTATCTTTTACTGGGTATTATATTATCATTTATTAAAAAATTGCTTAAAGCATTTAATTAAGGTTTTGTGTTGGATTTTGTAACACTCCAAAATCTTAATTTTGACTTTTTCCCTGTTAATGCAAATCGGTTCCAAATATCGGTTTCCGGTTTCATTGACTACTAATAATCAGTATTGGTATCATCCTTGAAAAAACAGTATCGGTCGATCCCTGGTATGTCCCTGGGGAGTTTACATTTTAAAATCAGAATCAGAAAACGATGTATTGCCAAGTAAGCAACACTTATGAGAAATTTGCCCTTTTTGATGGTGCATACATTAAGATTAACAATAAATGTAAAATAAATTGTAACATAATACACAATATGTACAATATCACTGGTATCACAATAAGAAGAGAAGGCGTTATGGTTTAGTGCAAGATGTACAAAGATTTTAACAAATGTGCAACGAGTTCAGGAGTTATGTGTAGTTTGTGCAATGTATGACTTTTATTCACTACCCTCCGTTTTACAGTTCACCAATGGCAATGTTTTTCTAGCAAATGTATGTGAAGACTGGAAAAGATATGTTAAAGGTCCCATATTGGGAAAAAATAGATTTCCATGTCTTTTTTTTATTATAATACGGTTCAAGGTTCTACACAAATACTGTAAAAGTATTAAAAGAAATTCAATCCACAGAGAGATGCACACAGCTTTTATTCATTAACTAAGCCTTAAAACGAGCTGTCAGAACGTCTGTAAGTTTGTGATGTCACAACTACACTATACATTGTTAGATAGTACAGTGCCTTTTCCCTTTATTTGATACTGACAGTTGTTGGACAGGAAACGGGGAGAGAAAGAGAGGGGGTGACACGCAGCAAATGGCGGCAGGTCGGATTCGAACCCGGGCCGCTGCAGGACTCCGCCTACATGGGGCAGCGCTCTTACTGTGTGTCCTAGAGACCGCCCCATAGTACAATGCCTCTTATAGTCATTCACCGAGAGCAACAACAATGCAGAGACACTGACAGTGCAGATGGGGAAGACCCGGAAACGCTGACCAATCAGAGCCGACTGGGTTTTTTCAGGAGAGGGTCTTAAAGATACAGATACACAAAACTAAGCATGTTAGACAGTAGGTGAGTACAGGTATATTCAGACAGATAGTATGAGAAAGGTAATTTGTTTTTTGAACATGTTCTAGTAGAAACCCAGTATACAAGTATGAACCTGAAAATCAGCATCATATGGGACCTTTAAGTCATTTCCAGAAATTGTTTTTGAGCTTCTGAATTTCAAAATCATCCTTAAATCAGAGCTATGTACCATGTGCCGATGGATACAGATTGGTGCCCAGAGAAACTCTGCTTGAGTCCCAACTGATGATTTAGAATGGCATGTAGCATGCACTGTACATTATTTTTAAAGTGTTTAATAACTGGCGTATTCATTAAACAGGTTGACCAAGTCCTCCCAGGACACTACAACACCTTTGGTGCGAAGCGGCTCCACCGGATTGCATCCACATATATCAGCAGAGCTGGAACGTGCCCTGCTAAATTCTCCACATTTTTCTGGGGTACTCTGGCTGGGGTGGCGCTGCGCGCATTTAACCCACGGAGTGCCTGCTCATGAGAGGGGACCATGGAGCTGGAGGAAGCACAAGTGCACAGAGAAGGATGTTTAATTTAAATATGGAGGGGATATGCCCTTTATTTATCTGTAACTTGATGTAACACATTTTTTCAATTACTTATGTAATCCAACAGAAGTCCTAGATTTGCCAAACAATGTGTAAAAAGCCTCCGCTAGGGTTACATAAGTCAATAATCAGCAGCACATGAAGGATATAATATAAAGTATATAGTGTGATTCTGTTCTATACTAATGCATATGTATTTGTTGAGTTGGATATGAATTTATTTATGAGTTTTATACTTTAAGCAGTTGTGGAATTATAATAGCACAACAATGGTACAACACTGCACTGCAAACAGAAAGCAGAGTCAGTATGGCCATAGTGTTTCTCTATGCATTTTACAATGCTCAGTGAAGACTCAGTGTCAACTACCTCCTACATTTGTAACAGTGCTTTGTACTATTGACCAATCTAAGGCTTTGGTATCGAAACATTGACAATAAAGCCTCTGTTCTACCTGCTTTTCTTGTTGCATCTACAAGACAGACAACTGCAGCCGCTCTGTGGAATTTCATCTTCAGAGGTTCACATAAGATGGGATCCTGTAGGGTTTAGTTGCCGGAGGAAGATAGAAAGAGGAACTTGGATTGACTGTGAGCTATCATCGGCTCAAAGAGCAGAGCACCTTAAGTACTTTACTGATCTAACAGAGAGCTCTCCCATTGCAGGAAAAAGTGATTGTGGTGGAAAAAGAAAGTTTCCCTGAGCCTACTTTCCTAGTTTACAACACAGAATTTGAACACAGTGAGCTATGACTCATTATGTACTAGGGGGTCAATATCAGTAAGTAATGACTTCATATACAGCAAGGAGAACAAGTATTTGAAACACTGCCGATTTTTCCAGATTTTCCTACTTACAAAGAATGTAAAGGTCTGCAATTTTTATCATAGATAAGTAGGAAAACACGAAAAATCAGCAGTGTATAAATTACTTGTTCTCCCCACTGCATCGATCACATGTAAGATACCCAAGATTTCAACCAAAGTGGTCTTACCATTGACCGATTTACATGTAACATTGCTATTATTATATAAGGGAAAAGGAGGAGCCAGTTTTGAATTGATAAAACATTTATTATAATTAACGTTATATTATTTAGACATGAGATTCCCACATTTCTCATTTTAGGTTTGCCTTCTAGGGCGGGCGCACATGCAGAACACGGAGCCTGCTAACACGAGAAACTCTTGCAAGGTTATAACATTCAATGTTACTTAACAGTTAAAGATCTGCACATATTCTGTTAACATTATGATAATCCGGTATTAATATAGCTGCATTTATGACAATATCAATATGGTAACAAAAGACAAAGAGAGGTTTATTTGTTAACTTATAAAAATGAATTTACAGTAACAAATGTTGTTTTTTCAAACATCTGACAGCTTTAATTCTTAGTTGAAATGGTTGGCCCAGTTCTGAGCCTCTTAAGAGGGAAATTGTTACCAAATAGTAAACAATAAAGACAGAGAAAGAAAAGAAGTTGTTACTGCACTGACAGAGACACAGACCCTCCTATAAGATATGTTTTTTACATTGACGCCTTGAGTCACATTGTTATCTTATATAACTTACATTATTAAATACTTAAATGGCATCGTAAACAAACAATTTAGTTCTTGCTCTCATGACCCAATGGTTGACTGGAGTTTCATGTAACTTCTCAGCTTGAAAGGAAGTTGCCTAGAATACAGCCACCAGAAACTAACTAATTTCCAGGAAATGTTTCTGTGTTGCATAATATTTGCTGGATATTTCACATTTTGCCACCATCCTTAATGGAGTCCGGCAACACTGTAATGTACAGTATAGCAGAATTACAAGAATAGCTTGGGCTTTCAATAAAGTATCTTCATAATATTATACTCAAAAATGTAGTAAGCAACTTTTGAGCCATCGCCAAATGAGTTGCTACAAAGCTAATTAAGACTATCAGCTCCACACAACTCCCTCTGGATTTCTCAGTACGGCTGTGTTATGAAGATTTTGGGGTCCAATAACTTTACCGTGTAGAAACTCGAGTGAAGATGAGGACCTCTTCTAAAGAGTCTATTAGGTTTCATAATCCTCCATGTCCCCTTTGGCTATTTGCAACTGTGTGGAGGAAATGTCGGGGGAAATTGCGGACTATAGCTTTAAACTCTGAGAAATGTCATCTTATCCTAGATTTTGTTCCACGTCTGTATGGATCTATAACCTACTGCTGACGACAGCCCGTCAAAGTGTGCAGATAAATGTGTGAAAGTTAAGACCGGAGCACAGATTTTTGCCCTGAAAAGATCACAGTAATAACAGTACAGTATGTATGAGCACTTGCATAAAGTTAAGCTTTCCCCAGATTAATTAAAATCATCTCAAGTAGTTTAACATTGGAACTGTAAGTCAAATCAAACCACAACACCCCCCCCCCCCCCCTTCAAAAAATGATGCATAGTAATTTTAGGAGAGCCAAAATGAGCATCTCTTGTATGAATAATTAGACACGTACACTGAAGTAGATATCACAGTACAGACAACAGACATAAACAGCCCTCCACACTTTTCACAGTGTGGAGGGCTGTTGGTGTCTAACAGTTTGTAACATTTGAAAGCTCTTGACTGATTACACCTTATGTTCATCTTGCCACATGCTCACCGGCGTTCATTGCATTAACACTGCAAACCTTTTTTTATTTTTATTTTTTAAATACAATACAGATAGGAAGCATCCAGTCAAAAACACTGTTAGTGCATTAATAGAGATGATTTTGAAACATGGTATGAGTGGCCGTGATGGCTGATGCAGAGGACAAAAACAATAAAATGTTCTAGTTCTAATTAGAGTCCAAGGACGGAGAGTACGCCCAGTGTGGCGTGTTTATTGGAGCAAGTCCTTAGCTCTTAGCATCACTGTCTCCCAAGCAGCATGACCATAGTCTATTTCTCAAAGCAAGCAGAGTACCTCCCGTTTAGTTTTGGACCGTCTTCAAAATTGTGGCAACCCAGCAAACTGCATTGATTGTCACCCTGTCCATTGTGTTAATAGACATTCCAGTTTGCCCCAGGAGGGTCTTTCATGATTCATCCTCCACCAGGAGGCAGGCTAGAGGCAGCTTAACCTCCTCAGGGGCTGTGCATGTGGCCATGTAGACTGCCTGAGGTTGGTTCACACCGGTTAAACCATGGTTTAATGAGCACGGTTGCCTTTAGGCCAGCGTTAAATGTCTGTCAGGCAGGGCGAGTTCACACCTGACTCTGGAGCCAGTTGCGAGGATCAAGCCTGGCCCTGAGGTTCCTGAGGCTGCGTCGAGCCGGGGAGGGCCTGGAGAAGGGGGCTCCCTCAGACGACTCGGGGCTGTGGCTGCCCTCGCTGGTGCTGGAGCTGTTGCTGGAGGTGGAGCTGGAGCAGGAGAGCGTGGTCTGGGTGATGCGCTGTGACCGAGGCGAACGAGAGGAGACGGGGAGCGGGGCGAGCAGCGAGGACGCAGGAGGCTGGCAGTGGCACTGGAATGCCCCTCCTCCTCCTCCGTACCCCCTACCTCGAAGGGTGCTCAGTTTAGCATCCAGCGACAGGGTGCGTGGCCTCAGACGGGACGGGGAAGACGACAAGAGAGGGAAGTTTGAAGAAGGCTCGGGCCAGCCGTGGCGGTGAGAGCAGGGACTGGTGCTGCAGTGGCTGTCGCTGTCCGAGGTCAGGCTCGCATCTGAGGACAGCAGACTCAGCTGTGGGCAACGGTGGGGGCTCACAGGGCTCCGGGGCAGGCGATGAGGGGTGCAGGGGCTGTGGCCAGAAAGGCGAGAAGTACAGGGACGGGGGCGGCCAGCGCTTATGGGGTTGTTCTCCTCAAACACAGACATCCAGGTGGGAGAGGTGCCCAGCTGGCTGCGGAGCTCCAGCTCCTGCATCCTCCGAGCCAGGATGTCTGACACGGTGCTGCGGAGGTCGTCAGACGACTCAATAACTGCAGGAGAGATGCAGCAAAACTTATCATTATTATGTACTGGGCTTTGAGCCTGGTTCTTTGGAAGTTCTTGAAATTTGGAGCATGAACTGGCAATCCAGTCAGAACTTTACATTTATTTGACATGAAGTGGGAACAAATGACACTGAACTGTGGAGAAGCGGACTTTGTTCAGACTGGTATAATGGTTGGAAAACAATTCATACATTCACTAATATTATCGTCATTTTCACGTTCATAATTGTATTTAGAGATTGTACCAGAATAGGTTCACATGGTTTAATTTTCAGAAAACACCATCTTTTTGTTGTACTGCACATTGCTGCAGCTCCTCTTTTCACCCTAGGTGTTGAGCTCTCTATTTTAGCAACAGAGTGAGGCATCTCACTTCTGTTCGTTATTTGTTGCGAGTAGGGTTGGGTATTGTTTTTTTTTTCCGGTGCCAATGCTAAAATTATACCTTAAAAGTAGGGGAATAGGGTATTTTACAATTGAGGCTTACTAGTTACAAGTGAATGCATCGTTTGTGTTGTTTTTCCGACAACGGCAGCTGCACGCTGCTTAACGTCCCGACGTTGGAATCCTCTACAGTGAAACACACTCACACTTTACAGCGTTTAGCTGTCAACATTTTAACCGTGTCTAATCCAGCTGCTAGCTAACGTCGGTAGGCTAACGTTACCTGCTGAATAGTGAAGTCTTAACTAGTGTCTGGTGCAGCGATGCTTCTGTTGCCTCTAACGTCTGTTTCAGGGCATCACAGAGCAACGCAAAAGGCATTTAATTGGCACCGAAATCCGGCACCGCAATCTGCGTTGGCATTCGGTCCGTTAGATACCGGAGGTTTAGGCACCGGTGCACATTAGCACCTGGTTTTGGTAACCAACCCTAGTTGTGGGTCACACAGGCGCAGTAGGTAGTTCAGCACTGCTAGCCAGTCAAAGTATGAGTGTGTGCCATGCTAGCAGCTAGGCTAGCAACTAGGCGAGCATTTTAACATGTGTTACAAAGTGACGCACGTTTGTCTCAGAACTAAAGGCTGGACTACAGTAGAGCTGTTTGGAGCAGTTGGTGAACAGTGTTTTCTGTTGGAGATGGTAAGTCCCTTTTGAAGGGGGGACTTCTGGGTTCTTCACTTTTTAAACCTACATGCACAAAAAAAGATATATAACACAATAAAGGAAAGGGGAAAAAGCCAAAAAGCATAATATGAACACTTGAATGTTTATTTTATTATAATAAAACAAAAGGAACCTGTCCTGTGATTTTTTGCAGAATCTACTCACTATCAGCCAAATTTCTTTGCAGTAAATCGTGGACTGCAACATTCACCACAAGACAATTTCTGTGGAGCCCTACTCCTTTTACTTCACCTGTCGTTGTAATAGGACGAGAGCAGAGCACGAATCTCAGCCGACACGGCGTTATCCTGCAGCAGAAGACCCTCAGAGGAGGGGGTTGCAAGAGAGGCTGCCAGTGGGGTTAGGAAAACCAAGAGGGGGAGGGGGTTGGCGAGAAAAAGAAAGGGGTGGAGTAGATAGGAGGTGTTCCAAAAGGTGGAGTTCAGTGTTTGGATGGTCATGAGAGAAGGGTTAAGGAATGTTGAGTGAAGAAAAAAAAATTGTTCGAGGATAAAGCCAATTCACCAGTTAAAAATAAATGGTGATTGTCATAAATAATTGATGAGGACAGGGCAGGATATAATGAAGAAGGATAAAAGTGGCGGAGGAAAAGAGTGATGGATGCAGGACACAAAAGGAAAATTGGAAAGGACAAAGAGGAACAGAGAAACAGAAGACAGAGAGTGAGTCAGCGTGTCAGAGATAAGGCCCGTTCTATTCTACAGTACAGAGGAGTAAAGCAGAGTGTGAGTTTGAGATATCGGAGAGTAGGTTTTAATTGCGACAGCATATCTCATGCACATGGACCCAAGGAATTAAAGCTACACACAGTCACATGCAATGCAGGCAAGGTGCTTTCTTTCCCTTCCTTTACATTTCATTTTTTGTCTCAAAGGGACCAAACTGGTCTTTTGTAATTGCATACCCACAGTGATGGAAACAGGGTGAGGTCTTACCCATTTCGTGATAAAGTGAGCCCTGTTTTGGTGTGGCAGGGGCCGCTTTCCTTGGCGATGGCAGTTCAATTTTCATTAAGTCATCACAGCACTGTTTCCATTGGCCTGTGTGTTGGAGACAAACTGTCACTTTCAACGAACCAGGCAGCAGAGACAGAACATAGAAGGTGTACTTTATTTCATTATTATTTCATTATTATACACACAGTGCCCAATCTCACTCAAGTGTGCGGGGGTTCTCTCGCAGACCTTTTGAGCCCTTTATACACCATTTTTGTAAGAGAGCGTCTGCAGACTTTGCCTGAGGGAATTGCCCATAGTTCATAACATTATGACGTAAACACATGGGGTTACCAGGGGAAGCCTGAAAGCGTTAGAATTAATGTAACAAGGAGGATGCAAGCACGCTTGTTTTATTGATCAACAATGTCTTTTCATTTTGCTTAATGCTTTTGACAAAAACATGTACTTTGATTATTTGACTCCTGTACTCTGTAAAGAGCCTGGAAGACGTTCAGATCTTCTTTGGCCATTAAGAAGATAAAGAAGGTAAAATAAAAAGTCCCAAACCCACAGTTGTACCTAACATGTTTTGATGTGGTCAAGGTAACATATGTCACCACAAAATGCTGTCCATTACTAATGAAACCTTTCGATCCGTGCAGCCTCTCGTACGCCGACGACTTTACGGTGACGGGAGTTGAGTCAGTGAGGGTTCAGGGCTTAAGGCCTTAAGGCCATTTCATGCTTCAGTGTTAAACTGACGCAGTGACAAAGGAACGTGAACCCTGTAGCTTGAAGTGCAGTGCACCTCCAAAAACTCAGAAGCTCTACACCCTCACTCTCTCACTCGCTCCTCCACACACTCCCCCCAGACACACACACACACACACACACACACGTGTAAACATCAGGCCACTTTTGTAGGCTAAGGAGAAAGCGCATTGAGCCTCCACACGACCATAAATCCCACTTTAGGGTGGAGATCATGTATAATATTTATGGACAGAGCATGTGTGACGTCACCCATTGGTTTGTGGAGATCTGCTATGAGTCCGAGTTTGCCGTTATGAGTGCAGCCATCGTGGTTGCTGCGAGGGAGGAGTAAGGGAGGAGCCACGGACTGTTGGGCGGTGTCTGACTGTGACGATAGCTGAGAGTTGTTCCACTCTACGTTACACGCGTTCACTGGCAATCTGGACGCAACTGCTGCTGAAAGCTAGCCTACATAATTTAAGGTAAGATTTAGCTTTGCTAGGTTTTAAACATATCTTTGTCCCATAGTTCTATTATATATGAGACAGATTGCAAACTATCAATGACATCATATCCTCGCGCTATAACAACCACTGCTTTATCGCCTATTTTTAAATCAACAAGACCTTTATTAAACATATAAAAATGATCATCATACTGTGTCGCAGAAGACTAACCACTAGCAATTGAGACCATAAACTTATTATGAAAATGTTGACTGAGGTAGTAATAAAACTAGTGAAAAGTATGTCACTTTCTCATAGATTTCTACAGAAACCAACACTTTGTGTTAGAGCAAAGCAAGTACTTACTCATGTCATAGAAATGTTGCCAAAAGGCCTCCATCCACCGGTGTGTGTCGTCCCTGCTGTCCGTTGTCAGGGTGTGTGTGACCTCCTCTCCTCCGTACTGGTTACTGATGCAGATATTCTGAACTTTACTTTGGGGATCTTTCTCTGACGCACGTATTCTGGTCTCCTAAAACACCGGAGCGACCCAAAAAAAAAATACAATCATCGGCCACGAAAGCACTACAATTAAGGATGAATGCCAGCACTTTCTGAATGAACAAAATGATGTGCTGCAACAAGTGACCATTATGGCAATTGTAATTGCAAGTCCCCACTGAAAATAAGCCCTCTAATTAGTCCCCTTCCATGCCATTTCCCTTCAGTAATTATCCAACAAAAGGTGCAGACTCCCATTTCCCACATCCTTGCTCTACTCCACGTGTGTCTGGGGTCTGTTTATGACCACTAGATGGCAGTGTTGATCCATGTGTCACACTGCACTCCCTCCTCCTTCCTCTTTTTAGGAGAGACAGCTGACTAACAAAAGGATCTGATCTGATCTGACTTGGCTTTAGGTCAAGTGTGAGCTCAGGGTCAGAGGCTACAATAGACTGAATGAGTCACTATGGAAGGAATGAGACACCCCAAAGCGCATCAACTCTCACAGACACAGACACAGGAAATAAGATGATCAAAAACCCAACTGGCTGATTGACTGTTCTTCACTTTGTAAAAAACTGGAGGGGATGAGAGAATATATGATTTCTAGTTGGATGCGGCAGATACTGTGTCTTATTGTGAGCACTTTTTCAAAAAACATGTTGAACAGATTTCATGGTGGGATCTTTAAAGCCTTTTATCCGGACGTGCCTGCTCTTTTCTAGCCTTGCTGAACATTTAACACAGTTACATCTGAAAGCTGAGCAACAGAACCAGTTTTTTTTTCTACCCTTGGCTTTAGAGCAGCTCTACCAGGGCAACTAAGGGCTTAGTGCCTTGCTTAAGGGAAGAAAAGAACTCATTTCTTATGTACTTCTTTGGCTCAGAGTATATCCGTTGGCTTGAGATTCAAACTGGCAGCAATCCACAAGCCCAGTTCCTTTCCATCTTCGCTACCGTGGCCTCGGTCACTACCAAAAACAACACAACTGTATGGGTTCCGTAAGGCTGGGTCAACCTCTGGGGTGTTTAACTCCACTACACTGTAGTTTCCATACTACGATTCCTTTGCTGACCTTGTTGATTGCAATAGTGAAAGCTGGCTCAACGTTAGCCTCCACATCTTCTTGCCGGAGGTAACAGAAAAGGCTTGTTCCTTTTAGAGCGCCGTACACTGTTGTCCAACTCTGAGGGTCACCGCCCAACTGCTGCGAGATAGAGAACAAGATGAGAAAGGTGTGGAGTAAAAGACAGACAGAGATACACAAAGAGAACCACACCAGGTCGAGGGCAGGTGGGTTGGGATCCAAAGGGAGGGATTTGAGGGATGGTAGAAGCGTGAGGCAGAAATGATTATTTATCTTTCGTTATCTTATCGTTTTCTTTGTTCAAATCTGAATTTATTTTCCCATGTAATTGATCACTAGTTTAATATTGATCAAGGCATGTGTAATATTCATTTACTTTATTGTAAATGTATTAAATTGCAACATCATCCCTACATACTTGTATGTAAAAAAATAAATACGTTTCACAAAAAAGCGAGACGGCAACATAAGGAGGAGAGGAGGGAAGTGGAGGAGGAGAAAAAAAGACCGAAAGAAACCAGGACAAAAGCCAGAATTGGCTGAAACCCTGAGAGGAATAGTTCCTCTGAAAATGACGCATTCACACACCTGCCAACTTACCTTAACTTTCAAACATCCACTCATCATCTGCTGGGTCATACAGTGAGGCTGAGCTGCGAGGCGGCTACACATACTGCCATAAAGCGGCAGCCAATATGAGCACTCCTCTGCAGGGAGGGGGGAGGGGGAGAGGGAGGGAGAGAGAGAGAGAGAGAGAGAGAGAGAGAGAGAGAGAGAGAAGGATGGGCAAAAATAAACAACATGAATAAATAAAAACATCCTCACATGACATAATTCAAAATTCACACACGAACATGTATAGACATGTGCATCCACGTATGGACACACACACACACACACACACACACACACACACACACACACACACACACACACACACACACACACACACACACACAAACACACTTCTCCCCCCCAGCATACAAAACAAGGGGTGTAAAAGACTGGCAGCTGCAGGGAGTGTCATGAAGTGCAGCAATGAAACTTTACTGCTGGCTGAAGGGCCAATGAATAAAACACAGGGGCCTGTCTGTCTGAGGGACTGGGCCCTTGTTAGCCCACATCATTACAGCTTTACACAGCAGTCACCTCATGAGCACAGGCTTTTTGTACTGTGGCCTTCACAATGGCAGTCTGTCAGAGAACATGGGAGGACACAGAGGAAGGGGGAAGGGGTTTACTTTACATTATTAGACATTATTAGAATGCAAAAAGAAAGGGTGAGACAGTGATGAGTGGGAGAAGCACACGAAACAGACAGATGGCTGCTTTGGCAGGGGAAAGAGAAAGATGGTTGAGGAGGTGGATTGATGGAGGCTGCCACTCACCGTTGCCTGAGATGGTGAGGTCATGTGTGCGAAAGCTGTCCTGGACGTGTGACAGCGACAGGGTGGTATGAGCTAAGAGGTGGTACTTAGGACCCCTGTCAACACACGAGAGATGGAAAAGAAATGTAATCTGTGTTTGAGCATGGATGTCCATAACGATGCCTACTTGCACTCACTGATGTATTACTTCTCTCTCTATTCTCCAATAAACCGCGAAAGCCTGCAACATATTGCGAAGGACACTCAGAGTCGCATTTGAGTTAGTTGAAAGAAAATATTGGCATAAACCGGCACTATATATTGTATCAATGTGTTCAATTTTTTCAATAAAAGGATGTTAACAAGGGTTTCCTTTCATTTGTTGTATTTTTAGCAGAATACTGGTAGCAGAAGAAATTCAGAGCTCATTACACTTCAACATCTGTTTATTTATCTCAAATAATATCGTTTACACAATATTCAACAAGCATTTCACATACTTTCCCCATTACGCGCAGCCCTAGCTTATATTTTAAACTTACGGTACAGAGGGAACTGGCAACAAAAGAGGAGCTGCGCCTCCGTTGCTAACAGGACTACATGGCCCAGGCTCCATTGCTGCCCGGAACTTCTTCCCAGCTGATCGCCCCAGCGACGAGCTCAGTTTACTGGCTAGTTTCCTCGGCGTGCTCCCTGCAGAGTAGTCGTCCTCTGAGCAGCAGCTATACAGCTCAACACGCAGCTCGAACCCCGGGCTGGCTTCATTACTGCAAAAAAGATACACACCCTGAAGATCATTACCATATCATTGATTCTTCATTTTGAGTATTACCGTGTAATATGTGGCAGACAGATGACTTACAATACAATGGTGTTGTCAAAGCAAATGTCGGTAAGTGTCCTGTCCACTATCACCATGTCTGTGTCGAAGATCTCACCCCCCAGCTGCAGTAGGCAGAACACGGCACACCGATGAAGCTCTACAAAAGCCAAGGTGGAAGGATAGAGCAAATAGAAAAAGAAAAATGTGTGAAACGTTGCATTTGTGTGATATCTTAGTCTATAGCCACGACGTTCACTTTGGGGATTTAGTGCCGTCGGAAATTCTGCCGGATGTCCCTCTTTTCGGCCGGATGTCCATCACCTTTCACTTTCTTTGTGTTGTCCGGTGGATTTCTGAGGACTATGGTTAACTAGTCCTCAGATCTCTGCAGGGTAAATCCAGACAGCTAGCTAGATATCTGTCCTATCTGAGTTTTCTGTTGCACGACTAAAAAACCTTTGAACGTACACACGTTCCATCAAAACAAGGTCCTTCCCGAAGCCGAATTGTCTGTAATTTTGCAGTAGAGCGGGAAAAACAACATCTCGCTCCTTCTATATTTTCTAGATTCTAAAATACATTGTAGAGAAACTATCTTAGGAAGCACCATATACTGTAAAAAATAATGGACGTCGCATCAGTGACGTCACCCATTGGTTTGAAAATCTGCAGACTTTACCTTAAGGTACCAACGCTAACGCTAGAGCTAGCTAGCTAGCTTGGCTGAACGAGACATTTTCAGGTGACCAAAACAATCCAATCAACTTTGATAAAGTGAAAACACCAGAGTTAGCATAGTTAGCATTGCTAAGCCTCTGTCCTGATTGACCGGTCCTAAAGCATCCCCTGCTTTATCATCTATTTTAAAATACATGGGACCATAGTTTACAAAAATGAACATTATGCTGTGGTGAAGAAGATTTAAAAGTAGCAATTCAGACCACAATTACTGTTATGAAAATGTTTCCTGAGGTAATAAATCAAGTGACAAGTAGGCTAATTTTCCCATGGACTTCTATAGAAACAGACTTGTTTTTGGAGCCAGTGGAGTCGCCCCCTGCTGGAAATTAGATAGAACGCAGGTTTAAGGCACTCCAGCATTTGCTTTACTTTTCAGGCCCGGAAGGTTGCAGGGAAATACACATGCGTGGTAAACTAGCTATAATACTGTTTTTGGGCATGCTTCCCTATGAGTCTGAGTAATGATTAAGGTGAATCCGGCTGAGACCATAATATAATTAGCACACCACCAGCGGTCTACTGTCTTTCTTTAATTGTGTGTTTTTGCAACCTCTCATTCAAATTCAAGCTTTTAACTGAAAAGACTGAGAGAGGTGGTGGATTGCTCTTGCTTATGTGCTTCCCTGTGTATGGCACATTGACACTTAATATTCACACTTATTATTCCAAGTATGAGCTCTACACTCGGTTTGGAATGATTGGAGACGTGACAGAGGAACATGCTTTACTTTTCCTCACCTCCTGGGCTCAGTTTATGTCTTGGTGTGCTTAATGGCCGTGACTAACAGGCTCATTAAGCTTTGTTAAGAGTCTACTACCTGTCTCTTGAGTTCGTTTATATGCACAGGTCATGCAGATTAACTCCATTCAAGTTGCCTGGGGTAAGACTGTTCTCTGAGGCTGTTAAATGACTGCACAGGGGTTAACTTACATTAACTCTATCCATAGGAGGTGGGATAGCAAATAGTCAATCTAAAGATAACCATTTTAACATATTTTTCAGTGGATTGGATTCTGAAATGCCGTAAAAACATTTGAATATGACCTGGTTCATCGTTATATTCCACAGGATAAAAAAGGAGTTCCTTAAATGCAAAACAGGCTTCATTTGTTTTCAAATGCCCTATTCATAATGACCCAGTTTAGCACCTGTGTGCTGTTGCTTCCCAGAGCCAAGAGGCAAAGCCAGCAGGCCCAGAACAGCGGGTCAGGTTGTACTGCCAGGAGTTTCTCATGTCTAGAAAAATCTGTTCCTGGAAAATATGAAGATATGTGGTGAAGCTGCAACAGATTGTATTAATAAGCTCCAAGAACTGTGCTTTGCACCCGGCATAGAGTAGGAACAAAATGTCATACTGTGTGGTCTGTCTGCACAGTTCAATAGCTCAGCAGATTTTTTTAAATATGAAATTCAAAGCCCAAATTATTGTTTCACCCTCGATACCAGTGATATGAAGGTGATTTTTGCTCTTTGGTCATTACGAAAAATCTCCACCCCCCGTGGGTAAATCATTAAAACTCCCTTAATGAACACACGCATACAGGAGGTGGCTCCTCACCTCCTTTGTTTTTGAAGTACTCTGTGTCCTTCCACATGAGAGGGATCCGAAGATCTGAAACGACAACAGACAAGGGATTAGACCACAAAAATGTTAATCACCCTTACTGTCTAACTGATATTTGTGCATCTGACAGACAGACTGAGTGTCTCCCTGCCCAATCACTGCCTAAGGTTTTCTACAGTTAATTACAGTCTGTGTACATGTGTGTTGTATTATCTCCATTTGTGTACCAGGCATGCAGCAGTGCCCCCATGAACCTACACCCACAAACACACACACACATGCTCCCAGTGTCACAGCTCATTCGTATATATGCCTTCTCATCAAGTTCTAAAAACAAACCAAACCATTAAAAAAATAATACTGTTGAATACTGTTGTCTGGTGTGGATCATCTCTCTGCAGTGCGTCTACGATGCAAACAGAGCAGCTCCATAATTATTCATCTGACTGCCCGCTGTCATGTTCCACTGTGCAGCATCTGCCTAACAACAGGAGCTTTGAATTCAAATGTAACGCTAGGAGGGTTGTTGAAAATTGTATTTAAGATGAAAATTAAAACTTTGGTGTATTTTTTTTCCAGCTCCACACAACTCTCTCTGGATTTCTCAGCATGGGTACGTTCAGAAGATTGTGGCGTCCTGTGACTTTCCCGCGCAAAAAAATTGAGTGACGATAATAACCTCTTCTGAAGAGTCCATCAAGTTTTTTTTAATCTTCCGTGTCCTCCCTGGCCACAAGTAGAGGAAGGGTGGAGGTGGTGCGCGATTACAGAAGGCTTGTATCATGTGGACGCAACAACAGTTTTGTCATTACTTAGAGTTCTTCATGGGGGCAACAGAAACTACGCTCTATAGCTTTAAAGGTCCAATGGCATGAAAATGTAACTTTAGGAGGTTTTTTAACATTAATATGAGCACCACCAATAACGATTGTCATTGGTTTAAAGAAAATCCAATAATCCAGAGCACATTTTTCTCCCATCCCAGAAGGATATGTGGACTAGCCAGACCCTTGTTATCTCCGCAGCGTGTGGATGGTCTAGCAAAGTGAGATCAGCCTCTGCCTGACAATAGGAGCTCTGCGTTAAATCGTAAAACTAAAGGGATCACAAAGACTCAAATACCCTTAAATATTGCTGGTCCATGGCCAAATCTCCAACAATATTTAAATAAAATGAGGTTTTACTTGCCTGAGATGGCTACTTTTCCTTTGCACGGGTGTCTGTTGTCCATCGGCCCTGCGTCTGAAGACCTCCGTGTTACCTTCTGCATGACCTGTGCCTCCTTCATCCTCTGCAGCTCTGACATGTAGGCCATGATACGAGTGCTGCAGGTCTGCAGGCTTTTTGCCGCCTCCAACGCCTGGTCTTTCTGGGAGCAGGCGGCCAGCAGCTTGCAGGCCCCGTCGCGCATCCGGATCTCATGGTCAATCTTCTTCTGAATATCGCTGTCCTGCAAAGGGGCAAGGATTGGTGGAGGGGGGAGAGAGGAATAAAGAGCAAGTGTAAGGGAAATGAGGCTTAAATGAGGCTTAAATGACACAAATAATCTTGTTTTGGCAAATGGAAGAAGACATTATTAGAGAAGGGGTGAATTTAGGGAGTTAGAGAATAGGCATGACTTAACAAACAGATAGCGATACAAAGAAGGCCCTTTCTGACATTAATGGGATAGGAAAAAAGAAGAAGACATCAAGACTGTCTGCAGTAGATTACAGGTCTCTTGTGGATAGATTAATGAGACGTGTCTCTGAACGCACTCTGAGTCTGTGTTCAGTGGTGTATGTGCGTCAGAGTGGTGGCATGGACAATATTCAAACTTCCAAGTGTGGCCTTTTGCCCTCTTACTGACGAGCACCCCCCCCCCAATTCACTATACACACCCAGAGAGAGAAAGAGCAGCACATCTCAAGTGGGAGAATAAAGAATGATGCTGTCAAACACCTCTGCTGCCCAAATGAGAGACCCCAGATACACAGATGTACACATACACATTTCTAGCCACTGTCCATTTCTTCAAGCTGTTTTGCTAAAAGAGAAAAAATTAATTCTATATAAGGAAACTAAATTTAACTAGGCTTATCTGGGGCAAAAAAGCAACTCTTTATACATGTATGCATAGGTTTGTGAAAGACTTATAGGTGCATGTATTTGGCCGCTGGGATGTAACTCCTCCCTCAAGAAAAATTTTTATTTTCAAATTTTTTTTTTAAAGAGGCAATTTTACAACATTTTGGACTAGAATTACCATATCAGTGTCTAAAACATTGTTTAAGCTAGGGCAGATAATACATAAGTAACATTCAAAAAGCTTATTAAAGACAGACCGTGTTAAATAAGTCCACTGGGGACCAACTACAAACATTAGATCTGTCAAGTCAATGCGTTTTTTTTACATTCATTCTTTAGTGGGGACCAAAATGGCTCGGGTGCTTCACCTAAGCCTTAGAATGACAAGGAAAACACTGCAAACTCACAGACCCAAACACATGCAGACAGAAAGGCTCTGGCTCTGCCTCTGGTGATGCTGTCCAGAGTTTAAACAAATCTCTAAGCCCCTCTTCCCTCTGTAAGCGGTACAAAAACACTGAATGCATGAAGTTGAAACAGATGAAAGTGAGGGAAGGAACTAGCAAATGAGGTGAGAGGGATGAGAGAGCACACGGGGATCCAAAGGATCAAACGAAGACCAAGCAAGAGTAAGGCCGGGTTGCCCTTGAGTGTTCGACGCAGCACTCTTTTCCATGCTCAAACACCTTTGAATCATGAATATGCACCTACGTGGCTTCAATCCAAGGAATATTGATCAGTACAGTCATGCCCTGTTACATCCTGCCACGCTCTGCGGTGCCTTGTAATGCTGTGCAGTGCCCTTCTACGCCATGAACTACTACAAACTATTATTTTTAGTCACTGTTCCATTATCTTTTACTGTGACTTTCATGGCCACTCTTCTTCTCACCCCCATCAGACTCCGTCTACCAAGAGCCTGGGTCTGTTTTTCCTCGCCACTGTCGCACTGTTGCTTGCTCTTGTACTGGAACTATTGGGTACTGTCGGGTCCTTGTAAATCAAAGAGTGTGGTCTAGACCTAGGTCTGTCTGTAAAGTGTCTCGAGATATGAATTGATACTATAAATAAAAATTGAATTGAATCTTGAACTTTTTAAAACAAAAAGAAGACATGAAGGTTACTTTGTTTTTATAATAAATCAATGAACAAATGCAGTCCAACATCTGCCCGACTGCTGGAGTGTGTGTATGTGCTTCTGTGATCTATTAACGAGCTCACACTCTTACACTCTCCCCACAAATAATCACTAATGCTCTCTTTGCCCTTCTTTTCCCACCCCTCTCCCTGATGAATGCACTTTCTCCTCCTCTACTCTGATTTCTCATTTATTGCCTTTCTCTCTGCCCGATTCTTATGAAATTTTTATTCTTTTGATTTAAGCGTTTGCACTTTCACTGCTCGTTTTCTTGCTGTCCGTTCCACCTCCCCGTTTCCCCTTTCTACCGGTCTC
The DNA here is from genome assembly GCF_013103735.1 of Etheostoma cragini. Taxonomy (NCBI): domain Eukaryota; kingdom Metazoa; phylum Chordata; class Actinopteri; order Perciformes; family Percidae; genus Etheostoma; species Etheostoma cragini. The sequence goes on along the minus strand of NC_048411.1, from coordinate 28,548,593 downwards.
TGTGTTAGCATGAGTCCCACGCTTTGTTCAACAGAGGCGTAGTGGAGGAGGAATGAATGCAGTCCGAATTTGGATGCAGATTCACATCAAAATTAGGTGTGGTATGGCTTCTGGTTAACAGCAGTAGTAGAAAAAATTATGCTTTCTTGGCACATAACCACACTTGCTCAGCGTGTTGGTGAAAGCTGCACAAACAGCTGTAAATCACAAAAAAGAATCCAAATATTCTGTCTCTAACACATTGAAACACTGTAGGTAATAGTTTGTGTTACAGTATCACTGGCTGCAATAAACAATAAAATCAAGAGAGACAGAGGTGATTCCTAGCACATTCTTCCTCGGAGAGACTGCCAGGAGGAAGAAATATGAGACCAAATGAGAGCGTGACTGAGTGTACTTGTACGGATGAAGATAATGATGAGTCTAGAGTGGTGTAAAATCAACACTGTGGATGCTGAACACAACGTAGCTCAGCAAATAAGCCTACCAATTAAATACACACTTTCACTGACTGAAAGAGCAATGACAGTCCTCGACTCAAATGATCGGTTTGTTGATGTACGAGAGTTTATTGGCTGATGGAGTTCTTCTATCTGAGTGTCTGTCTGTGGGGAGAGAATAGTAATTCGAACTGAGAATGGGAGTCAAACTCACATTCATGTTTATGTTTGACATTTTATTGCAGTATAAAATTAACTGATACTTTAAGAGAGAGCTTATGTTTTTTTTTAAAGATTGTTTTTGGGGGGCATTTCCGCCTTTAATGGATAGGACAGCTGGAAATGAACGGGGGGAGAGAGACAGGACAGACTCCAACCCTGGACCTACGGCGTCGAGGCATATGTGCGCCTACTCTATCAACTGAGCTTACCTGGCCACAGAGCGCTTTAAAAGAGAGCAAGAGCAAAACATTTGTATATCCACAATATTACGATAATGAGCACAAAGGTTTGAAACTCCCGGACAACAAACATTAAAAAGCATCAACTGTTTGGAGAATGTTTAAAACGAAGGTCCTACTAACAGGGGAAAAAGACAAGATTCAGTGGTGAATCCTTCATCATAAATTGATTAGTTCATTGATGACAACTTAGATAATCAATTTGCCGTTGAAGCAATTCACCATGACTTCATCATACCTGACTTTTGTAGAAAACTGCTTCTCAATTCTGTCAATCTGTCAAGTTCATATCAATGTAAACTGACTGAATACACCACTGTGTTTTGTGGAAAGGAATATGGCCACATTATCATATATTAGACACATTATTCAATCAGAACAAAACTATTGGTTGCGAGCGATAAACATAAAACAGAGAAGGAGAGGAGGGGGGGCGGGGGGGGATGTGAACTGAGGATAAAGAGACGAATGTGTCCAAATGTCCTTGTCAGTTGTGGCACCACAAACCATGCGCCACTGAGCCGGAGGCTGGCCAGCCAACTTTGAAGGAATGTACACACACACACACACACACACACACACACACACACACATACACACACACGCACGCACAAGCAAGGGCCGTACACACACACACACACACACACACACAGAGTCAAGTAGCTGTCACTATAGTCCAGTTTCATGCAGCAGGACTTAGAAGTGACCTGCTAACAGGAGCTCCTGTATTTATAGCAGCTCCATTAACAGGCTTCTCCTTCTGGGGGATCTCAGAATAGAAGACGAGCAGCCTGGATCTAACTCTAATCCATGTGTTTGTCTGTCTGTGTGTCTGTCTGTGTGTCTGTTTGTCTTTGTGTCTGTGTGTCTGTCTGTCTGTAGGGCTAACAGAGTACAAATCCACATGAACACTCACAGACGGCAAAAAGAGAGGTAAACACACCCAACAACAAGCAACAATAAGCAGGACAAATGTCTAGAGTAGCGCTCAACAATGAATCCTTTTTTAATCAAAATTGTGATTTCAAACAATGCGATTATCTTATCTTGAAGAACGGGATTATTCAACTGTAAATATATTTATGGGTAGTTCAATGTTTGGTGTAACATTTGATATTACTTTTTCATCATCTTATTTATTCTGTGTTTTTTGTGGACTAATGTTACACATCACAGCTTTAGATTTGTATTAAACCTCCTGGTGTCCTTAGATAAAATTTGATCTGATTTCAAAGTTTCTACATCAGAAATAGGTTTGTCTTTTAAACCAATAGCCCAAAAATAACACAAATGGTTCCATAAAATGCTCTTCACAAAGAAACTTTCAAAATAATAATAATAAAATAATAACAAAAATAATAATAAACGCAAATCGGATTGCAATATATGGTAGGAATACATTTTTCCCTAGTTCAGCCCTAGTCTAGAGTGGATCATTTTTCTAACAGACACACATAAATACAACCTTCCAAACACACACCTAGTCACAGTGATTCCTTCACACAGAGTGGCAGGTGTTAGACCAGTGGGCATTGCCAGAGAGTCTGACTGTCTCTGATGGTGGCTGTGTGGACAGACAGAGGGAGAACGAAGCATGCATGGGTGATGGAGATGCAGTGCATGTTGGGTATCGAGCAGCAACACAGAGGGGAGGTGGTGCTGTCAAAGAAAACGGGGGGGTGGGGGGGGGGGACTGGAGGAAAAGAGTAGAGAGAGCTGTGGGTTGACGAGGTCGAAAGGTCTGGGTGGAGAGTGAGAGGCAGTTGAGAGAAAAAGAGAGATAAGAACGGGACCTGCAAGCGGGAGAAAGGAAAGAGGAAGCGTTGAATGTCAGGAGACAAGCACGGTGTAGGGTGAGGGGATGGGGTGAGGGGGACAACCAAGAGGGAGGTGGATCAAGAGAAGACAACAATGATTGGAAAAAACACAAAGTGCTGACAAAAGAGAAAGGAGGAGGAAGAGATTTGGCAACAGGGAGAGCGGTGGTGGGATCTATCTGAGCCAATCTGCTGCCGAGGTAACGAAGCATGGCGCTCTGTAAGTGAGCAGGTGTGGAAATAATTGGGAGAGATGGTGTCTTTTTCAGAGAGGAACAAAAAAAAAAAAAAGACTCTCCAATACTTGACGGTTACACTAATGGCTTAAGACAAAAAACTTTTTAATTACTTTATGGCAATTAACTTTGAAAGACAATTGAGATGAAACGGCATAGTGTAACAGGACGGTTACCTATACTCAGACCATTATTATTCTTAGGACGTTTTCAGGCTAAATCATAAAGACGCTGGAGTGGGTAGGCCAATAATCACGGGGCTGGTGCTTCATCCTCGAACAAGATAACGTGTGCGTATTAACATGGATTGGGATACAAACATCTTTGCCAATATGGCATTGTTTTATCTACCGGACCGAATGACAATGCAGATTTGCCACTTAAATGCTTGCTTACAGGCAAAAGAAGCATCACTGCACGGGATGCTAAATAACAATACACTTGCTGAAGGTAACGTTAGCCTACCGGTTAGCTAGTACAGTGGTTCTCAAAGTTTTCAAGACGCAACCATAGTCAATTTCGGTGGGGACGGTGCGTGCGCGTACTTATCAGATTTTGTCATTAATCATTTTGTACCCACCATTTTAGTTTTTTAAACCTCGAGCTGAGTTAAGTTAAAAATATCTAAAGTTCAATACACTATTCTTGAGCAACAGATGCCAACAAATCCACAAAAATGTCTATCCCCCACAGGTTCTTTCCTTTCGTAGCTCCTCTCTCTGAGTCTCTTTGAGTCTTTCAAAACATGACCCGCGTGAAAGAGAAAAAAAAAAGAAAGAATGCGTTTCGGTCTCCAGCACAATTCCTACCAAACTGTGGACCCGAAGCCTCTGAAAAGTGAGCTTGGTGTTTGCAACCCCCCCACCCCCCTTGATGAGTGAAATAGCGCTGCAAATCGCTGTAGACAGCTGTTTCTACAAATAATGCTTTGGTTTTGATGACAGTTTTAGTTTTAGATGCTAGAGCCTAGCCTTGTCCAGTGTGCTTCAGGCTCTGGGGACTTGGGATGCGTTTGTGACTTTTTCTCTCCCCCTGCCCCGCCCTTGGACCCCTTTCTGTGTTCCAGACCCTTCTGATTTACAAATGAAGCTCTGAGTATAACACATGAAATGTACCAAACTAACACACAGGTTAAAAAAAAAAAATTCCCCTGTCTAGAATATGTCATTTTAATTCTTTTCCCCAGAACCCCCAGGAATAGATCTCCCAACCCCCTTGGTGGTCCCGACCCCCAGGTTAAGAACCACTGATCTAGTAGATGGCTTGAACACAGTGACAATCCTGACAGCTAAACGGTCTAACTTGTGGCTTTATTTCACCGGGACATGCAACAGTCTGCAGCTAAAGACACAGTGTTTCTTAAGAGAACCAGACACTGTTGACGTTGTCGTGGAAACAACACCGATGGGATTTCATGATGCATTCTATTGCACCACGAGATACTCAAGCTGTTGGTGCAAAGTACACTTTTTGTCATTTAAAAGCAATTGGCTGGTAAATTACGTTATTATTACATTTTAAATAAATACAATTTGACCATTTAGGGGCCTTAGCAGTACGGGCCATTATTTAAAGTCTAAAAGTATTTATGGCTCTACTATAATGTTAAATGTCTGTTTAACTTGTTTTTTTATTCTTTTTAAAGTATTGGTTTAGCCACCGTTTAGGTACCGACAAAACCCCAAATGGTACCCAACCCTGGTAAAGAATAATGACATGAGAAATAAAATAACAGCGATAATAACAGCAAAATTCCAAAAAGTAGTATTCCAACAACAATATATGTTATATAACGCATCACTGCATGACACACACAATACATGCATAATATCAGTGTAACCGTTTGAGCAGGTCATTTGACGCCTCGGTGGATACCAGATGGTCACTTCCTCTATCACCTCTTTGTCCCTGTCATGCTGTGTGTGTGCTGATCTTCCCTTGTGTGTTTGTGGGTTGTGATCTCAGAGACATTAACACTCACACACAGACACACACACCTACACAAACACAAACATGCTGGTATGGGGATTCGACGCTGCCGCATATGGTGTGTAATGGGTTGTTTACGATGTGTTGTTCCGCATGAGGAGGCTTTCCTGTTCAGACCACTGACCCTTGGCCCCTGACCTCCATCCCTGAGCCAATCAGACGGCTGCAGCTTTAACTCGCAAAGCAGTATTAAACACAGCAAGAAACAACACAGTATGCAGAACCATTTTAGTTCAAACTTTGGAATGAATGTGACAGACGGGAGGAGGACTTATAGAATCCAGAATTGAGATTACATTTACAAAACTTTTGTTTATATTCATGAAATACTGCAACTAAATTTAGAGCTGTAAATAGAACACATATGTTCTAGGGCTGAAACTAACGATTTTTTTACATTGTTGATTATTCTTTAGATTATTTTCTCGCATAATCGATAAGTTGTTTTCACTCTAAAATGGCAGAAAAAAAAAAGCCCAAGATGACGTCCTCAAATGTCTTGTTTTGTCAAAGAAATTCTGTTTACTGTTACAGACGATAGAAGAAACTAGGAAAATATTTACATTTAAGAAGCTTTCATAAAAAATGAATAAAACCGATTAATTGATCATCAAAATAGTTGGTGATTCATTTTATTAGTTGAAAACAAATTAATTTATCTTTGCAGCGCTGATATTTTCACCAGCATACTTTTAGCCATTCAGCATTCAACATCACTTTGGTCCTGGCTGAGACATCTCAACAACTATTGGATGGCTTGCCATGATATTTGGTACAGATATTTATGTTCACCTTAAGAATAAATTACATGACTTTTCTCAAGTCAAATTACATTACTTTGGTTAACGACTAAATACTTGTTAACTAAGGCCGTTCCCATCAGCCTCAGCTGTGTTTACTGCTAATTAGGAAATATTAGAATGCTTGCCAACAAACTAACATGGTGAACATGGAATAAAATATACCTGCTAAGCATCAGCATGGTAGTCATTGTGAGCATGTTAGCATGCTGTGCACACAAAACCCTGTAGCAGAAATGTAACATCCTTATGGAAACCAGTAGAGACACAGTCATTCTGCATCTGCATGGTTTCTGCAATTAAGAACACTGACCATGCACAATCCAACCATAAATGAAGCTTTGACCTAGTCTTTCTTTATCAGACGAGAGGCCGTAGCTGACTGACCAAATACAAAACATGGTTGGACAAATCACTGGACAAGAAGGAAAGAGGTTGATAGAAAATAATAGAGTAGTAAGAGGACATCAGTGGAGAATAACAACAGAAGGATTAAAACACACTGGCAAAGGACTTTCTCACTCACTCAGCCACAAACTCATTCAGGGACGAACGCACACACACACACACACACACACACACACACACACAC
>NC_048411.1:28535632-28542158 GCF_013103735.1 Etheostoma cragini | reverse complement strand
CACACACACACACACACACACACACACACACACACACACACACACACACACACACACACACACACACACACACGGCCCTCTCATATGGCAAAATGTGCCTGTGTAACCCAGTCTAGGTGCCAACATGCTGATGTCATTACAGTATTGAGGTAAAATAAAGTTTCAATAGCGGACCCACACGCCCTTCACTTTACCGGTCGGTCAGGTGATAAAATAATTCTTCTTGCCTAAAGCTAATTTTTATCTGGACCCTATTGAAATTTGTTTTCCGGAAAAACACATCAAAAAAAGTTCAAGAAAAGGTCAAACAAAAACAGTCAAAAGCGTAGGAAATAAATGTCAAAAAAATTAAAAAAAAAAAAAAAACTTGGGGGGAAAAAACGTAAAAGGAACTATCAAATATGTCAAATAAACAATTTTGAAAACAATTCTTAAAGCGTCAAGCACCAAGTCATTACTTAATGGATGAACAGCACGTTCAAATCAAAACACTCAGCAAGCATTATCCGACTAAAGCCAGAGAACGAAAACGGCATTTATGATACGATGATGCCCAACAAGTATGTTGTTATATTTACTTGCCCTTTGCCCGGGGCCTTTGGGTAACTCTTAGTGTTGAACCCTGCCCTTATAGCTAGAACACTGTGAACTCTCCCCCTCTTTCAGACAGCTTATGTGTTCCACTATTTGCTGACAATAGAGACCGTTTCAGCTCGGCTTGCATGGCAAACTATGTGAGTGCTTGTCCGCACGTGTTTGTGTGTGCGAGCGTGTGTTTCCAAATGACTTTGCAGCCAGCTGTTCTCACACAAAGGCAGTGTGTTAAATGCAGCTGGGTCCCAGCACACACCGGGCGGAGTCAGAGCAGAAAGCGTCAAAGAGAGAAATAATATGCATGTGTGTCTATGTCCTAAATCATGGTTTATGCATATGCAGGAGGTGCCAGAATATGCACGTGTATGCAAACAAGGGCATGCATGTGAATCAGTTGCTCTGTGTGCACTTTATACAAGTGCATTCTTTCTTTTTTTGGCTGCTGGCCCTAAGAAGGGCAACAGAGGAGGGAATTTCAAGCTATAAAACAAATTGTTTAGAGCTACGAGGGAGCACAGGGAGCTTAGAGTCTGCCAAGCAGTGATCACTTCGGCAATTTATAGGCACACTAAAGCTTGATGGCTCTTCACCGGGTGTGCACACTCAGCCTAATACACCGGCTCTGCATTATCATATGGTAGCAGGGTGGGAGCCGGGAGAAGCTGCCGGCAGGCATACCAAACTGCAGAATAATTTGAAGTAAATGTATAGGTGATAACAACAGGATGTGTGTGTATGTGTTAGCATATCTAATGTATGACTGTGTGTGGTCTCTCAGCGTATGACTAAGAGGCCCAGAGAGTATAGATTTATGAAATGCTGCGTACAGGTTCCAGAGCAGACTCATAAATAACTGTGGGCGGGGGGGGGGGCTATACATTCAACCTGCAGGGTAGTTTATTATGACTAACAACAGCACAAAAACACAAATAACAGAAGCACCCCCCCACCCCCACCCCTCCTCTTCCTCTTCCAACTCACCTCTGACGACCAGGGGGGAAACAAACTGGGCTGCATTCAAAAGTAATGCTGTGTTCAGATATAATAAACTGGATAGTAAATCTACTCTGTTCCAGAGTTGAATCTAAAAAGAAGAATCCAAACAGACCATAAAAGGCTAAAAGAAAGCAGCCTGTTTGAATTGTGTGATGTAATCATTGTATTCTTGAGCAAAGATTTGCGGGATCTCATATCACTCAAACATCCATCTTGTCTGGGCTTCAAGTAATGCATTTGTGTCCGAATAGCTGAAAACCAATCAGCAGCGGCTGTTCCTTCAAAAAAAAAAAAAAAAACTATTGCGGATGTAATAGATATGATAATTAAGGCAGAGTATCAAATTCAATACTTTTAGGCACCGACCAAATTGCCTCTGAAGTATTAAGTATGTAAGTATGTCTCGTCATTTAATACCCAGTTTCAGTACCCAGGAGTAAATCTCATCAGTGTCAGTGAGCCAATCAGCACGCAGCATGCTTCTAGCAAGATCTAATAATGCTTGTGACTGGCTGGCTAACATTACACGTCGTCGTAGGAAAGACTCTAAGTTACACAGAGATGGGGCTCACGTAGCAGAAGATGAAAAATCAATAAAAAGATTGGTGCCGTAATGTTGTAATTTATTTTTATTTTATAAAATTGGTATTGAAAAATCGTTTAGGAACAAGTATCAAAGTCACTGTACCGGTATCGAAAATCTTTTGGCCGACACCCAGCCCTAATGATGACATGGTTCATCCAACCACCTGCCAGGTATTAATTTTTTTTTTTTTTAAAGTGCACAATCTTTTTCAGACACTTTCCAGTGACAGCTTCTCAGATCTGTGTAGACAAACTATGTGGCTCGTCAAGTTAATGTCTTCCAGCTCTAAAGTGAAGAAAACTCGATCCGCAGCTTCTGATGGGAAAGGAGACAGAGAAGGGGAAAGACTTGTGGCCAAGTCGCTTCCTTTTCTAATCAAACGGGAATGGAGAAACCCTAATGAGAGTAACTAGCAGACTGGATAGTCTGAGGCAATTAACGAATTAAGAAACACACATACACACACACACACACACACACGCACACACACACACACACACACACACACACACACACACACTCACTCACACACACCAATACTGCTACCTCATCAGTGAACTTTACTGGCGCAGGCAGTGTGTGTTGTGCACTGCAGGCCTGGAACACAGCCACGGACTATTATACTGTATTATTTACTGATTAGCCAGCTTTTTCCTGTATAGTAAGCCAGAAGCCCATCCAGTAAAAGAAGAGGAGGGTTTAGGGAAGCAACGGGTGTGAGGCCAGTTCTTCTAAGCCCCTTGATCAAAGACTGCTATGGTCTCTTTCAATGAGAGCCCTCTGCTAGTACATTCCTAAGAGTGGACATAGAGTGAAAATGGGATTTAATCACATTAAAAGATACACATGAGGCAAAAAGGCACTGGTGTGACAAGTTAATGTACTCTGTACTGGAATTTTCCATGTGTTGTTACAGCGCGTTCTGCCTCCAACTCATCAAATAACTGTTTGAGGAGAGGTGTTAGAGCGTGAACACTCTGTGTCACTTATTGCTTACGCTGATACGGCTGTGACGGGCTGGGCGAAGTATGTGGAACAACACTTTCTATTAAAATGAAAAACATTGACTCGTTTGGACTGACTCATTGGGACTGACAGCTCTTTGTATGACAGAGTTACCTCCAGGGCTTTAAATTCACTTTTTTTAATCACCAGCCAACATGACTTGGACATTTTTGAAATGTACAAGCCCATCAGATTTTCCGCTAGCCTCATTTTAAAAATAATTTCAACAAATTTTAATAATGTAATAACTTAATATAATTTCATCGATAGCGCACGCTAGACACGTAGCCAACTGTTACGTCATGGTGTTACGATGTAGGTGTTCATGGGAAATGTGAACAACATAGATCTGGCAACAAGCGGTGTTGCCAGATAAAGATTACATTTCCCAGCCAAAGATCCACAAAACCGCCCAAACATTTCTTGGCGGGAAACAGACCAATCTGGCAACATTTCGGCTGCTGGCTGATTCAAACAGACAAAGAGTTGTTTGCTGCTTTCGTTACCGTTCTAATTGGCTCGTAATTTTACAATGTTACCTGCCAAAGATCGTTTTTACCAGCATTTGGCGGGTTGGCGGGTGTCAGTTTAAAGCCTTGGTTACCTCACACCTCGGGTAAACGTGGGAGGAGGAGGCGAGGGAAGGAGTAGCACACGGCAGGGTTTGGATTCAATCTCCGCCATGTTCCCAGACGCCCACTTGTTGTGTATTTGGCTTCAAGCTTTCCCAGTGAAACTTGAAAGCACGGCTGCAACTATCGATTATTTTCTTGATCAACTGATTCGGTTTTTTTGGTCTTAGAATATCAAAAAATGGTAAAAAATGTCAATCGGTGTTCCCCAAAGCCCAATATGAAGTTATTTAAATGTATTATGTGTTATGTACACAACTCAAACATATTCAGTTTACTGACACAGGTAGAGCCAGTATCGGCATTCATAATGGCTGATTTCTTTTTTTATTTTTAAATATTCATTCAACAGAATAATTCGTGATGACAAATAAATGATTCTGATAAATCAATATTTAAAAAATTAAAACGGACTCTCATCCATGTTCTGAGCGTTGGTGTTGCATAGTTTGTCCACCAGAGGGCGCTCTACAACGTCATTGTTGGCAACATAGATTTTTTTTTTTGGTAATGTGTTTTTGTTCAAAGGACTTTAAGTTTCATATCTTATGTTTGTATTTTCATACATTTCATTTATCAGAACTTTAATATATGTTGATGTTCCTCTGTTCTGTTGTGACATTAAAACAAATTATTATCATATTATTTAAATAAAACTATTTAAAAATAACTACAAATAACTAATGTTAGGGAAATCTGTTTATGGTTTGTAACGCATTTCTGGATTTAAAAAACTATATATCAGCCTATATAAACGCATATCAGATTTTTAAATAACCAAATATTCATATCGGGATCGGCCTTAAAAAAACTTTATCGGTAGGGTTCTACACAGAGGGGTGAAGAACATCCACATATTTACACTTTTTCCAAACTGCCAAATTTATTTGGGGCATACTGTTGACATTTGAGTCAACAATTCTCAATCTGGAAACAGAGAAAAAAAACAGAATCAACATGAACCTCTGCAGAACAAACACTGCATTGTGACAAAACAGGCTCTTTGAGGTGGGAAAACGGGGACAGACAAATGGCAGCTGAGGAACATCTAAAGGGACAAAGGGAGGTTTTAGGGTGCAAAAGGTCACAGCGCCACAGTTTCACAGGGAGAGCAGCATCCCTGCTGGGTCCCGTACCAGTAAGCTCCTTTTTTATCCTCAGTGCGGTAAGGGGTGGCCGGTTATCTCACTCACCACACACCCATCCTTACACTTGCTGTGCAACACACTGTAGCACATTTGTAAAGCTGTCATTAGTTGACTTTTGCAAATAAACCCCCCCCGAACCCCCTGCTGAGGAACAGTTTCAACGGCCTGACACAATTTTAGCGGCACGCACAAAATGCTGGTCTCAGTAATCCGAGGCTTTCCTCCTCGTCTGAAACAGGATGAGGAGATCGGGGCTAATTAGCTCAGCCGGCCTAACTAGCATTTAAGCCAGCCGAATTGTCCTCCCTTCCCTCCCCTGTCTTTTAGTTCTCCTCTCCTTGCTGTGCAGACACATTGGGAGGTGCAGATAAGTGCACAGCATGAGGAGCTAAGACTATTTTAATGCGGATACATCTGAAAGTGTGTTATTCTTCTCAGTTTTAGCATTCTATTTAGTTCTAAAGTGCTATTTAAACTGGGAGATTTTTCAAAAACACTTGGACTGGACAGAGCTTTAATAAACTCCAAAACCTCTGCTGACCATACAGCTTCTGTCACACAAAGAGACTTGAGAAGTCTTTCAAAGTATCGACTTTTGATAACATTGTCATACTTCCCATATCAATGTTTCCAGCCTTTAAGTACACACATTCTCCATACTTAATATTTATACTGTGTGTGTCCACTACTCTACTTGTCTTCCCTTCACAATTCAATTATAATTATTACAACTTGGGGCCTTAGAGAGGTGAAAGCAATCAGACAATGTTGTTTACAGCTTTTATTGTCTGAATCAATACTGGGATAGTGCAGTCCATTTAAATGTAATACTTTTCTCTTCTTCTGTCTCTCACTCTTGTATTCACTGGGCTTTCTTTCTGAGCCCCATTTCTAGCCAGCTCTGATGTTAAAGTTGCTTTCACAACTCTCCATTATTCATCACTGTTGCTACTGTTGCCTTATTTAGACTATATGGCCACATGTGTATATATAATCACATACGCCGGCCCCACGTGAGATCTGTCAGAGGGGAGGGGAGGCTTTTGTCTGTCATGAGGGTGTATGTGACGGAGAGGCAAAGACGTACAAAACCAAGGCAGCAGATACTCTACGGGAGGGGTCTTCAACACTTTTTGAGCCAAGGACCTTTTGACAGAGGAGCAGGGACCCCTAACTACTGGAAATATATTGTAAAAAATAAAGTTGCATATTTAATTTTGCCTACGGTTACATGTAAGCCGGCCTAAAGTCACGATGCATACCCTTTTAGTGCATAAAATACTAAGCTATTAAAACAATCATTATTGGCATGATTTTATTAGTTTTAATGTTAAACATACAGTCAATCCATAGGATGATCTGTCTGTGGATGGTTACCTTAGTGACTACGTAACGGCATGTAAGCCAATCCTTAATGTTGTTGTTTTTTCACAGATAGGCTAATTTTTATTTGCTAATAATATGTGGGTTTCATGATTAAGACATCTTTTTACAAACCCGATTCCAAAAAAGTTGGGACACTGTACAAATTGTGAGTAAAAAAGGAATGGAATAATTTAGAAATC
>NC_048411.1:28528559-28535532 GCF_013103735.1 Etheostoma cragini | reverse complement strand
CATCCAGACGTCGTCTCTTTCAGGGAAGACCTTGCATTTTCCAACAAGACAATGCCAAACCACATACTGCATCAATTAAAACATCATGGCTGCGTAGAAGAAGGATCCGGGTACTGAAATGGCCAGCCTGCAGTCCGGATCTTTCACCCATAGAAAATATTTGGCGCATCATAAAGAGGAAGATGCAACAAAGAAGACCTAAGACAGCTAGAAGCCTGTATCAGACAAGAATGGAACAACATTCCTATTCCTAAACTTGAGCAACTTGTCTCCTCAGTCCCCAGACGTTTGCAGACTGTTATTAAAAGAAGAGGGGATGCCACACAGTTGTAAAAATGGCCTTGTCCCAACTTTTTCGAGATGTGTTGATGCCATGAAATTTAGAATCAACTTATTTTTCGCTTAAAATTATGCATTTTCTCAGTTTAAACATTTGATATGTCATCTATGTTGTATTCTAAATAAAATATTGAAATTTGAAACTTCCACATCATTGCATTCTGTTTTTATTCACAATTTGTACAGTGTCCCAACTTTTTTGGAATCGGGTTTGTAGATTTTGGAAGAAAAATTAATTAAAAATAATTTGGTGGTTCCCCCCTACGGGTCCTGGACCCCCTGTTGAAGATCTCTGCATGTATGCATGTGTGTATCTGTGCATGTGTGTCCTTTGAATCACTATCGACCAGCGAGAGAATGCGGTTCATTAGAATATTCATGAAGCTGCAGGACTTCAGAGCGGAGTTAAAGCAAAGCCGGATATGATTTAGGTGACCCTGGGCCCTCTGCCCTTAGGGTGAAAGGACCAAGAAAGGGACAGATGAGGCACAGCTGGGGGGCGTGTCTGTGTGCATGTGTGTGGGGGAGTCGGGGGATTCATGCGCAGATGAGAGCTACTTTAATACGCCATTAAAAAAGCGCAGCTTCCCAAACGCAAACCATCTCATCCTAATTCAGCATCAATTACTGAGGCAGATATGGATTTTTTCCCTTCTCAGCCTAAAGAAAGTTTTGTTCCTTCTTTTGTTTAAAGAAATCTGTGAAAAAAATATTTTACTGTATCAATAGCCTAACATGAGTCTTTTTTTTTTAATGGTTACTATTTCTTTTCTTTCTTCCTTTACACTTTTTTCCCTCCTCATTTGATTGTTCCTTTCTTCTGTCCCGTTTTCACTTCATGTCGTGTATTGTTAAATGATGTTAGGGAACCCAACATATCAAGCTCCTTGAGGCTTTACAGGGTTTCCTTTCTTATTTAAAGTCTCTTAAATGTATCATTGTTGTTGTTTTTAAATTTTGTTCAATTGATCAAATCAAATTCCTTTCCCCGCCTGGTCAGAAACTAAATGTAAGGTCTCCTGATAAAAAATAAAGATTTTGCATCGTCTAAAAAAACAGATCTAAAAAAATGTAAGACGGATCCCTTTTCTGTGTGAAAGGGGGCAGCTTTTACAGCCTTGCGGTATGTCATTTATTAATGGCCGCCATGAATAAAGACTTGAGGAATATTTCTATCACGGGATAATAAAAGTAGTATTCGTTTCAATGCCTTGATTAATGACATATTAATGTCACGGGGAACACATGTAATGTGAGATCCACCCACAGTCCCTGAATCTGTCACGCCTGGCCCTTTGCAGTGCTTACAGCCTGCTCTGGTTACTAATGGTTCACATTAACCCTTGGGGTCTCTGCATCTGTGTGTGTGTGCATTTGTGTGTGCGTGCATATGCATACATATAAGTGTGTGTACAAGGATGTGTGACAGTTTCAGTAAGTGACAGTGAGAAAATGAGTTGGGGAAAGTGAGGAGGCAAGGGCAACTGAGATTGCGAAGCGAAAAGAACAAGAGAGGCTATCTAATTAATTTCACTGGAGAGTGCATATGTGTGTGTGTGTGTATGGTTCTTATCTCTGCCCTCCAGAACAACTTGCACAGAATGGGGATCCACATTTACATACACGACACACAATCACAAAGAAGCGTAAAACGTCTACAAGTCCTTTACTCCTCCAATTATCTACACACCGACACCGCACAAACAGACCCAGGTTCAACATATTTGTTCTTCAACAGAACAATGCACAGCTTCAATCTGCTGACATGTAAATGTACCATAAGCAGGCCAACATCAACAGAGCCAGTCTGGGTCTCACACAATAACACACTACAATTCTGCTTCTGCCTGTGCCGTGAGGGAATAGTTCAAAGCATTCATCCACACGGGACAGACACACTGTACACACATTTAGTCCATTTACACACTCGATATTGAAGCATGTTTCAGTCAAGGTGAAAATGAGAAATTGGACCAATAACAGCTGTTCATTAAATACTTAATCGACATTCGTTTGAGCAGTTTGGAACTAATAGATGGCAGTTCGTCTATAAACATAGCAGAGTGTAAAAGCTTTTTCTTTGTACCGTAGTTTTCATCACTCATTTAAAATGATTTTGATGTGGGCCTGGGTTGAACTGTCCCATCCAGGTTTAGAGTCCGTTTCCAATCAAACAGCTTTTCAGCCCAGGAAGTACAACAAAAAGTACATCATATTATTTTCTTTGAAATTTCAAATTTAGATGAAAATTGTATGCTTTAAAAAAAAATTTAAACACAGTTCTAAATATATCAGAACTGGCCCATGTTGGTCAAGTTTTTCCAGTGTGGAACAAATGCAGGATGGAGGCAGTGACTGCTCAGTGTGGTGGTATTTAGGGAGACTCCGTCAATCAGTCAACACACACACACACACACACACACACACAAACACACACTCAAATGCAAGTAAATTTATTTCCTAGTTCAAGAATGGACTACGCACCGCACCCCTTTTACACAGTGTCTTGCTAAGCAGATCCATAAGCTATTTTGTGTCCTCTGTCACAAACATGCCTCACACACAATCCTCTCGGTCTGCAACATCTAACCCCAACCAACCCACAGTGAGGTATCATGTGAGCACCAACATTTGTGCAAGGAATGGTAAGTTTGAGTGTGTGTGTGTGTGTCTCTTTAATATTAGTATTATTATCGATTTTGTGAGGCCGTGCCAGCATTTCATCAGAGGGCCATGGGAGCGGGATAGGTTTCCTAGATACGTTATCCAGTATGTGAGATTTCCACAGATCCAGTAAGTGTCTGTGTATGTGTGTGTGTGTGTGTGAGTGTGTGTGTGTGTGTGTATTTTGTGACTCTGTTCATATCAGCAACACAAGAGCAATTCTGCTGAACAAACATAATCATAGATTGGCAGTGTGGCTGCAGAGTAAACTGAGGTCCAAACCAAAGCACATTTAAAACAACCAGGTTGACCAAAGTGCTTACATAGACATGATTTAAGACAGATTTAATAAAACACACTAGCAACAACAAAGAACATTTAAAACAAGGAAAAAACTAGAAATTGCAGAGTACAAACTCTCAAGCAAGTTCAAAGGCCAATGAATAAAAGTTTGAAGTCGTGATTTAAAAATGTGAAGGCTGGGGGCCAATCCGACATGCAGAGCCAATTCATTCCTTGCACACATACACACAACAGGTAGCAGGTATTAGACAGCCTGTCGAACAGCGCAGTATGAGTGACTGGCAGCACAGCATCTGCTTCCTCAGATAGACATGACAGATAGACGTAGAGCGGGCTGATTGTGATCCGCTGCCAGCAGCTCTGTATTAGCTGAGCTGCGGCGTGTCTGCTCATCTGTCTGTGGCACTGAGCGCCCTCCTCCATGACCATCAATCCCTTCACAATCTCCCTCTGCATCGTCAGCTCATCACTCCTCTTTAATTGTCTGTTTGTTTCTCTGTTTATCTGCCTGTCCCCTGTTTGTCCATCACTCCGTTCCTCATCCACTGGATCGGCATTATGAGGCCTCGCCGATCTGCTGCTGCATAAATGCGTCCCATGAAAGATTCCACCGACTGTCTGTTTCCACGGCCTTACACGTCTGGGATTGCGCCTTTGCTGCCTAGAAATTCTGCCAAATGTCCTTTTTGACCGGATGACCGTTACTTTACACTTTCTTTGTGTTGGAATTCTAACCTCCAGTGGATTTATGAAGACTATGGTTACCTGCTCCTCAGAAGGTCTGGCAATGCAAGACTGCACTGACTGCGGTTCAATGCACAAAATATTCCAGTTTTTGACCTTATTCTGAAAAAGTGAATATTCCGACTAGGCTGTTTACATTGCTAATAAAAATGATTAGTCCAGTAATATTCCCGCTTACATGCACGGGTGTTAAATAATCTTTTAAAGTTTTCCACCGGGGGCAGACTTGTTCGAGCGTGTGAACACAGCCTCCCTCTTTTGTTCCTGAAGCTTCTTTTCATTTGGCCGTGTATCTCTAACCAAAGCCTGCAAAGAAACTGTTAGCTGATAGTATACAACAACCGGAGCAAGGCACAGAGCTGACCATAAACAGCCAAGAGGCTGTATACCGTCACACACTGCGGTGAAAACCACCACATGAGAAACATATTCTGCATGCGCTGTATACATGTCCAAAGAATGCAACTGAAAACCCAACTAATAATGGAAAATCTCACGTCTTAATCGGAAAATGCTTAATTTGGAACATGCAAACGGAATATACTGTTTACATGTACAGTGTTCATGTTATCCCTCCTGTTGGGTCCTTTCCAAAAAGTTTCTATAGCAGAAATTTAGGTTTCTTTCAAACAGATTTGACCAAATAATCAGTTCACTACTTTCATTGAATTTGTGTGGTTTTTGTCAATTTTACAGCATTTTGGGAAAAAACAATTGGTCAAAGAAAAAAAAAAAAAAAGAAAGAACAATGTTAATAAAAGTGACTAAAATGTGAAAAGATTTTGCCAAAAGTAACAAAAATTTCCAAAAAGTGACAAATGTAAAAAAATTAAAAAAAGCTTGAAAAATTTGGGGGAAATTTCAAAAGGTTCAGAAAAAGTCGACAAACGTTGAAAAAGGGACAGAATCATTGGGGGGAAGCCACAAAAGGGTTGATAAAGACAACCGTAACCTTTTCTTATCCCAGGTCGGCGGGAAGACAACACAAGGGTTAACTTCTGTATTGATAAGTCCTGATGCTTCAACCCCATCAGTCCTCTATCTCGTCTGTCTCTCCCTCTCTCGTGTTAGGACTAACCCATCGGGAACTCTGTCACTCTGCCTGCCACAACACTTGCTTCTAAAAGGAGAACTAGGACAGAACATTACTGAGAGAGCTCTGCCACGGCATGTCGGGGCGGGTTCAGAGCTGGTTTTGTTTAAAGTACACTGCAGTCATGGAGCTGAGTACTGAAAGTAGGAGTTGAGGACCAAAGCTGGCACTCTCTGAGAAAGTACGAAACCCCCCAGAGACAGGAAGGGTGTGTTTGAATAAGTGTGAGTTAAAAGATCTATAATTGGGTAGGCGGTGAGGCAATATTGTGGCGGAGCAAGGTGTAAGTGGCTCATTTTTCACACTAGTCCTATGACAACTGGCTCAAGGGGCACACACACACACACACACACACATACACACAAAACAAAGTCCAACTCACACCCCAACTCCTCCTCCTCCTCCTCCACAGCCACTGTCACGCTGTATAGTTCGTAGAGTAATGGCTTCCAGTTCCAGCTGTGTTTCTTAGGCTCAAGAAGTCCTACCCCTCTCAGGCTATATTTACTAGTATGTTTTCATTTCTGACAATGCACATCACATGACCATTCGCACACGCTCAACATCTAGGGCGTTTATTTTATAGGTCTCGGCGATAGTTTAGAACTTTTCTTTCTGGCAGAATGATCAACTTTATTATTTCCTGAATATTGTATCACCATAGCCCATCAATATACGTAGATGGAATTGGGCCACCAAGCCCTCTGTTTTTGTGTCCCCCCCCCGTGCGTCGTTGTTTCCAAAGGTCTACGTCTGAGTATGAGTGAATATGAGTTCCCCCAGCCTGCCTATGGTCCCTCGGTGGCTAGAAATGGCGATAGGTGTGAACCGATCCCTGAGTATCCTGCTCTGCCTTTGAGAAAATGAAAGTTTAGATGGGCCGATCTGGAATCTTGCCCCATATGAGGTCATAAGGAGCAAGGTTAACTCTGCTTTGCCCGCCCATATAATTTGACCCACCCGTGAGAGAGAGACATCATGGCTTTCAAACGAGCAAAGTGGCAGTTGGTCAAGGCCTCAAAAATTACAGACTCAGAAATGGCACACACTAAGGAAAGCTCATTGTGGGACTGGCTCTAGTGGTTGTAATTCGGCACCAAGGTTGAATTTTGGGAAAGAGACTTCAGATACAGTATTAGGGGACCACTAATGTCTATATAAAAGAGACTTCAGATACAGTGTTAGGGGACCACTAATGTCTATATAAAAGAGACTTCAGATACGGTATTAGGGGACCACTAATGTCTATATAAAAGAGACTTCAGATACAGTATTAGGGGACCACTAATGTCTATATAAAAGAGACTTCAGATACAGTGTTAGGGGACCACTAATGTCTATATAAAAGAGACTTCAGATACAGTATTAGGGGACCAATAAGGTCTATATAAAAGAGACTTCAGATACAGTATTAGGGGACCAGTAAGGTCTATATAAAAGAGACTTCAGAAACAGTAGTAGGGGACCACTAAGTTCTACATAAAAGAGACGTCAGATAAAGTATTAGGGGACCAATAAGGTCTATATAAAAGAGACTTCAGATGCGGTATTAGGGGACCACTAAGGTCTATATAAAAGAGACTTCAGATACAGTATTAGGGGACCACTAAGGTCTATATAAAAGAGACTTCAGATAAAGTATTAGGGCACCACTAAGGTCTACATAAAAGAGACGTCAGATAAAGTATTAGGGGACCAATAAGGTCTATATAAAACAGACTTCAGATACAGTATTAGGGGACCACTAAGGTCTACACTCACCGGCCACTTTATTAGGTACCCCATGCTAGTAACGGGTTGGACCCCTTTTTGCCTTCAGAACTGCCTCAA
>NC_048411.1:28515343-28528459 GCF_013103735.1 Etheostoma cragini | reverse complement strand
CATGTGATTGGCTGCTTAGAAATTAAGTGTTAACGAGCAGTTGGACAGGTGTACCTAATAATGTGGCCGGTGAGTGTATATAAAAGCATCCAAAGAGCACCATGTCATGGGACCTTTAAACTAAAACGTAGTAGTGTAGATTTAGCCTCAGTCCCAGCAGCTGCCTCCTGGGAGAAAGCAATGGACAATATCAGCAGAGAAAACAGAATGACCTCTACTGCAGGCATGGAGCAGCATGGAGCAGGGGCAGAGAGAGAGGAAACACACGTGACTGCAGAGGTGAATGAAGGCTGCCCGGGGAAGAGAAGGAGGACAGACAGATACAAGCAGAGGAGACACTCGAGATAGCTATCCAGATAGATAGGAAGAGAAATCGGAGAGAGACAGAAAGCTGTGTGGACAGACAGAGACTTGTCTGCAGAAAGCTCCTCTGCAGTAAGTGGTTATTGATCGTTAGACACAGGCCAAAGGATTCCTTGGAAAAGGAACGGACATGGGAGGCTGCCTTTTCTCCCCCCGTTGTAGAACTGCAAACGCAGTAAAAAGCACAGGCGGAAATACATTAAAAAAACAAAAAACAAGAACAGTTTAACTGCAGTAGTGCTGCAAAATTACGTGATTTACAAATTAATATTTTCATAGATTAATCTGGCAGTTATTTTCTCGATATATCAGGCAGTTGTTTGTCTTTAAAATGCCAGAAAATGGTGAAAAACATATTCCAAAGCCATACATACTTGGGAATTTTGAGGCCTTTATTATATAGGAAAGCCGATAATGTGAAAGTGGAGAGAGAGAGGGGGAACGACAGGCAGCAAAGGGCCCCAGTATGGAGTTGAACATGCAGTCGCTGCGACAAGGACTGATCATTTGTACATGGGGCGCACGCTCTACCAGGTGAGCTACCCAGGTGCCCCAGACATCCTCAAATATGTTTTGTCACAGAGGAGAGAAGAAACTAGACAATATTCACATTTTAGGAAGCTGGAATCAGAGAATTTTTACTTATTCTCACACTAAGTAGAGCAGATTAATTTAGTAGTTGACAACTCATCAATCAATCGATGAATCTTTGCAGCTCTAAGCTGCCGTATGCCATGAAACAGTGAAACCATTGCATAAAGAAGCACCTGAAAGATGCTGTGCAGTCACACTGAGGAGGGGCTCTGGCACGCCGCTGACCTTTTCACTACTAATAATCAGAGATGGCTGGGGTTGTAACAGTAGTAGGGACAAAATGAACACACACTTTGAGCTTTCTAGGCACCACACACACACATCCACACCCCCACACAGTGTGCAGGCTGTATTCCAGGAATGGAAAGATCACATCTGTCTTGCTCGTTCAATCTAACTGATGGGCATGCAGGTGACCTTTTAAATCAACATGAGACTAAAATCTAAACTCTTGCTCGCTCTCCCTCTCTCAGATCAGCAGGCCGCCTGCCATTAAGCAAAATAAAAGCAATCAACCGACAGAGATGCAACCGGTTTGCTTGATCTGTGCGTGGATTGAGTTTCAGTGGTGAAAGTAAACTTGATTATAGGAAGAGGTCAGAGCTATGAGTACGCTGGGCAGAACTGACTGCCTGTCACTCACAATCACACAAACCAGACATCTGGCCACTGCTCTTCAGGGCTTATCACGTTGAGGAGCTGTCCCTTCTTTTCAGCACTTTTCTGTGGTTTGCCGTGTTTAAGGGGAAAGCATCGCAATCTTGAAATAGAAATATGAATGCATGACATGCATGTCTCTGCCGTATGGACTGGCATCCTCTGAGCCAAACAGCTTCATGGGAAAACCATGGCATTTTATTATTATATTGCTATGGAAGAAAAAGGCATATAAAAAGCCCAATATTCTCACAAGTAAAGCTATTTTCTGCTCTACTGCTCAATGTGAGCATGGCTATTTTTTGTGCTGCCAATTCGAGGCATTTAGGAAAGATTTATTCACAAGAGAGGGGAAAGGGTGATGACTGGGAGAAGTGTGTCATTATTGCAGTAATATTGCACAGTTGTCACGTTGTTCTGACTCTGACAGGCTGGGTGATATGACACAGTGCATTCATGCAGCATGAAATTGAGGGTTACTATCCCCATATTAACCACTCACCCTCAGGCACAGCAGAGAAAGAGATTATAGAGTGAGTGATTTAAGGTGACAATGTATGAAAATCAATAGCAGCTATTATTATTGAATTGGGTCATTATGCCCAAAGGAACTGTAACTGGGCTAAAGTAACCACACCTGCCCCCATGATGTAACAAGGAACACCTAGCACTCAAGTGTAACCAGACTCCCTTTAAAAATCGTGCAAATTAAAACACTTTCCATTATTATAAGAAGTTATAGACTTGTAACGGATGAAATAAAAGGTTTCACAGATCATTGGGTACCACTCACACAATTCGGCAAACATATTATACACCAAACAATCACTTTACTTCGGTAAATTCACATTTTAAAACTAGTTCATCTAATATTCCTTCAGTCTTCCTCCACACAGGGAAAAAAACATGGTGGGCGGTAACCTGCAGTGTGAACCAACCAATTCTAAAAGTTGGAATTGTTTTAATAGAATCGGCTGCTTGAATATGTTGTGGGGCCGAATTTATCAAAAGAATTGATTGATTCACAGAACAGGATTTGGTCCAATCCGGAATGCAGAGTCGAGAGATAAACAAGATCATACATGTCGGGGTTTAGTGGCGTTAGTGGAGTCTTTCCACGCAATGAACAATAAATGATCAAAGCAGACGGAGACAGTCAAAAGACAATGACATGTCTCCAAGGATCATAAGTAGCCTGAATCATCTGACGGTCACGAATTAAAGCCTAAGTGGCACGTTTAGTCTACAGCTAACTGACATTTTTTTCATCTAAATCTTAAAGTCTTACAAATCTTTTCGGAAACAAAACAACATCCTTACCCTTTGATTCATTGAGTTGTTCATCCTATCCAAAGAGGAGCACTCCGCTTCACAACTCTCCAAAACTGGTAGCACGGTCCTTTTACGCAACACAGAGGTCCGTTAAACGTCCCCCACACACGCGCACACCCCGTGAAATACCGTAACTCAGATTTTCCCTGTGAGTCACCTCCATTTAAAGGCAAAACATTACAATATCCAGTGAAAACCTGAGAGAAGCTGCCGTTTATTCGCCGCGGAAAACTAGTTGTTACGGATCCGCGCAGAAATCCCAAAGCTCACTCTGTGCCATTTGGGAAGGATAGCGGTCATATTTCAGTGTGCTGTACTCGTTATCACCATGATGGTCGCCGTCTCAGTGTACAGCTCCAGATCTCCAGTCCGGGTTCACACACACACACACACACACACACACACACACACACACACACACACACACACACACACACACACACACACACACACACACACACACACACACACACACACGAACACAAGGGAGGATAAAGGCTGACCAAGTGATGGACCAACCAAGAGCCGTTTCTGAGGAGGCGTGCGTGTGTGTATGTCTGTGTGTGCGTGTGTGTGTTCCTAATCTGTGTGTATAGCTGAGAGGGAGCATTTGCGGCAGTGTCTCTCATGGCTGTGTCCAGGCAACATCCCACTGTCATTCCCCATACAGTACATACCATAC
Source organism: Etheostoma cragini (assembly GCF_013103735.1). Classification (NCBI taxonomy): domain Eukaryota; kingdom Metazoa; phylum Chordata; class Actinopteri; order Perciformes; family Percidae; genus Etheostoma; species Etheostoma cragini. The sequence goes on along the minus strand of NC_048411.1, from coordinate 28,524,831 downwards.
ACAACCAAGCCTACTGAAAAAAAAAGAAAAAATCTCAGGGGTTTGTTGTTGTCAGTCCATAGACATTTTTCACTGTCCCATGGGGTTCCAGGGCCCCTCTGAGATCTCATAAAATGCCAGATCTGGCACGATCTACAGCTACTTAGGAGAAACTGACATGACATAAGGAGGATTTGGCAGCCCGGAGTTTGGCCGTAGATTGAAGTGGGTTGGATGTGTGGCAGTAAAATCCACTGTGGTTGCTCTGTTCCTACACCGCCCACAACTCTTTTAGGCTATGACTCAAGGCATTGGTCAATATTCTGTTTGCAAAACATCCTTCTGTTCCCACGCGTCCTTGCTTGCTTCCATGTTTAAAAAAAAAAAAAATCCGCTAAAATCCTGTAAATTTATGAAAAACATCATCTCTGCACTTGTCTTGAAGGAACGTCTTTTTCTATCAATTGTTGTCGTTTTAATGATTGCATAATACAATTAGATACACAAGACAGTCAGAGCAAAACCTCCATGCACTTCAGATGTACAGAGGTAAATAATGCAGCTACTTCAGGTGCTATATCGGCCAAGTTAATTCATCCCATAGAGGAGATACTGTACATTTAGAGGACTGTACATTATTAACTCAGTAACACATTTTAAAAGGAGAATTCCAGTCAATTTCAACACATAGCTGTATTTGTGGTGAGGGAGGGCTGTCAGTGGCGAGAAAAATGAAAATAGTCATACATTTTGGAATATTGGATTGTATGAGTTCCATCGACGTGTGTGGACTTCACCGGAACACAGGAACTAAACAGAGGTATGTGCACTGGCTGAATTAGCACAACATTTATGCATTTCTTTCACATCTACTGCAGTCATTTTTACTGTTTTTACTCAGAAGGAATCATATGGCTAGGCCAAAGCCGCCTGGGTGCAAACTGTAGCAGGAGGATAAGTTGGTGTAGGCAACACTGATTATTTTCCTTTGTCTTGCCACTGGCAGCACTCCGTGACCATAAACAAGAGAGCTACGTGTTGAAATCGACCGGAATTCTCCTTTAAGTTTCAATTGGCACAGGGATACTCTATGGTATGACGATTAAATAATTCTACATGGAAGTGGACAGTGAGTTAGTCTGCATGTGAGAACATGTTTTAACATCAAAACATCAGTGTGCACAAATAATGTTGGCCCGCAGCCTACAGCTGGTACAATATGTAATTTTACTGATAGAAAAAAAATAAAAATTGCCATCCGTCTCCCTCTGCCCTTTCCTCTTTCTTTATTTTGCCTGGCTCATATGTGCGCACTGGGAAGTTGCTGTGCAGTGGGTTGCATCGCCTTGTCGGCCGGTGATGTATGAGAGTGATTTGTGGGGAGGTGGAAACAGAAAACACAGATGAGTCCGGCTAGAATTAAGAGCGGGGGAAAAAAAATGCATTAGGGCGAGTGTACTGACTGAAGGTTTGTCTCCGTGGAAAACTAACAATTGAAGTGTTCAGGAAATTTGTTTCGCAAATGCAAAATAGAAAATTATGATAACCCACTGTACCTCTGCAGGAAATAACTGTAAAGCATCAAACTGCTTTATTATTTTTGACATTTTCTCAAATGTCAGCAGAGCAAAATGGATACAATCTCAGCAATGGAAGAAAAAAACGCTTGTTTTTGTGTGTGCTGTTTTTGGGGTTGAGAAGTGGAATGAGATCCGCAGTCCAGAGAGGCAGCAGATGACATGTAGGAGGGTCGGGATGGAGGAGGAGAGAGTCAGTCTGTGGGCAGCCTTGGCTAATGGCATCGGAGCCTCAAAGTCCATCTCACTGGTGCAATAATACATCTGTGCATCTGGCTGGGTGAATAGTGTAGTACAGCTCTTTACATCTAGCCAAGGACAACAGATGGGGGGGGGGGGGGGGGGGGGGGGGGGGGGGGGGGGGGGGGGGGGGGGGGGGGGCTTTGTCATGGCATTCACTTCACCTCCTCCAACAACACAACAACAAATGTTCCTCATATCTCTCTCTCTGCTCAGCACCAAAACCAAGATGAGCCTTGATAACTCAGGACTTAGAGCCTTAAATAACCTACAGTTAATGAGATTAAAGTTTCATCAGCAGGTAGCCGTGCCAGAGTGCCGTCCAGAGAAGTGCTGTCGGAGACACATTTACACTCACAGTTCACTGAAGGGTCAAGGGAACAACACAAGCCAGTGCCTATTCCAACACAGCAACATGAGTCAAAACAGTGGTGGCTTCCACTAATGTTGTCACTTGTTAAACAAAAAAAGGGTATTAAGGAAACACATATATTAAGACATGTTCAAATAATCTGGGCACATTTTTTATGCCACATGGCATCGTTATGTAATAGATTACATTGCAGTTTGCAGATACCTTATTTATTCTCCCTCTGACATCTCTCCATGTGTGCAGGGATAGGTCCGGAGCTTGTGTGTGTATCTCAGGCCTGTGTGTAGTGATTACTAACTGAGCAGAGTGGAAACGGTAGTTTCCCCACTGAGGATCAATAAACAGTATAAGTTATTGATATTGACTGATTTCCATGTTGATCAATCCAACACCAAAGACTCTATTGTACCTTAAAATAATGTTTCCACAATTGCAGACAACCGAGTAAGAACAGCGGCCGCTCTTAACGTTAGCTACACCTCCGTTAGCGTTACCGGTGCCCCCTCTTTTGCTTTTAACCGTCTTTACAGTGACAGTAGCTACATTTACCAGACAAAACAGGAAGAAGGCACCAAAAGGACTACTATTAGTTTAAAGATGTGGTAGCACTGGATCTGGACGAGAAGGATAATTCTGGGCGTTGGAAGGGCTGATTTCAGTTTTATTTTCCATATTGTTAAAGCCCTAATTTCTACTGTGTCACAAGCCAAAGCATTAGGAGATTGTTGTAGCAAACAACATAATAATAACCAGTAATTTATAGGGCATTTCATGAAACCCAAGGACGCTTTACACAAGTAACGTTTCAGGGGGACAAGACAAAAGAAAATAGTAAGCCCACACAAACATGTAGTGAAAGGAAAACGTCCACGCTAAATGGAAGGGGGAAGTAATGTAATGCTACTGGCGTACAACTACAACACGCATTGTAAAGTTATTTTATGAATAAAATGGACATATTAGTTTACATACCTGAGGGCCAATTCAAGGTCTGTTTGAATCATTTGCAATCCCATAATTGTATCCATCTGTGGAAATCCTGTGTGACTCACATTGTTGTTGTCTTTCTCTTACCCTTTTTATTGTTTAGTTGTTCTTTTAATTATTATTAAATCCTATTATCGGATAATCTGTCTAATAGAGCAGTGACCATTTGATTATAATGGTTTGTGCGGTGTGAGCGCTAAATGAACATGTGAAAAATGCGGGTTGGGGGGGGTGGAGGTGAATTGGAGGAGATAAAGATAGATGGAGTTATCCTCTCTCTTCTCCTTCTGCTGCTCTTCCGTCACTCTTGTCTCCTTTTCTTTCTTCTGTCGTTTTGATCCCTCCTTCTCTCTCTTCGCCTGCTTCTTCCTCTCTTTCTTGACTGTTTTCTCTATCTCATCTTTTTCCTTCTTCTTCCTTCTCTTGCTTCCTATTTTCCTCCCTCTGTTTAGTCTCTCGCTTCTCCTCTTCTTTCCTCTCCTCTTTCTGCCTCTTTTCTGCTGCCTTCTGGGCCTTCTCTTCCTCCTTTCTCCTTGTGGCCTTCTCCGTATCAGTCTTTTGAGCCAGCTCCTGCAGGCTAAGGAGACTGAGCAGAAGTTCAGCCTTTTGAGCTTTTAGGATGTTGATGTTGTTCTCCATTTGGCTCTCTTTGGTCATACACTCCTCCATCCTTCTGCTCAGCTTTTCAAAGTCCTGGAGGCTGTGGTTTTGAATCTGAACAGCTGAGAGCTTCTTTTCCTTCTCCATTTGGCTCCGTTTGTTGTTCCACTCTTTTTCTCTGCTCTCTCTTTCCAACTCATACTGTTTCTGAATGCTCTCCACTTTTGCAGCGAGCTCCTTGAACCTTGATTCTTTTGTCTTGGGGTGGGGTGGGGGGTGGGGGGGTGTTTGTAAGACATGCTCAGTTATTTTTAGAATGATTGACCACGGTTATTTGTTATTGCAGTATGGCTCATGTAATCTTTCCATTTATTCTGACTACTTGCACCCGGTCAGCTTCAGTTTTCCCATCCTGAATGACTCAGCGAGACCAGATGAATGAATGATTGCCGTCATTCCCAGTGTCATAACACCGCAAACAGCGTGACAGGATGAGAGGACATTCCTCCAGCCAGACTAACCTACTCAGCCCCCTCCCTCTGACACTCAAACACTTCCTATTGACTCACACCGACAAGAGTATTTTTCCCAAACAAGTGTTTCTCTTCCTCTCGGCTGCTGCTGTACATCCTCCCTTCTGTAGATAGAAGAGCCTGTTGGAGCCACATGTCCAATTTTCTAAATCATTTAAAGACACAATAAAGTAAGAGTTTTTATAGCTATCTCTTCCCGTTAGCACCATATTTTCAGACCACTAGTTCTTCTATGATGGCACACTGACAATCATGGCAATGATTTAGCTAAATAGTGCAGTACATTTTACAGTGTTTTACAGGTTTTTAACAGGGTTATGTGTATATTTGTGCAATTTTAAGATTTGGCATAAGAAGTTGCATGGGAATGGACTATGAAGTCCATTTGGGGCACCCACTATTCTAATAAATAAATGGCAATTCTTTATAAAATAACTGTGTAGCCATGTTACAGAATGAATATAAGCATTATGTATTGCCTCTCTTAATTTCTACCTGTCATCAGTCATAGCACAACAGAGCTAGGGTTGCAACTAATGATTATTTTCATTGCCAACATGTTGATTATTTTCTCGACTAATCAAAACTTTCTATCAGTGTTTCCCAAAGCCCAAGATGCCATCCTCCAATGTAAGGTTTTTTGCACAACTCAAAGATAGTCAGTTTACTGTCATAGAGGAGTGAAGAAACAAGAAAACATTCACATTTAACAAGCTGGATCACAGAATTGTAATTTCTTTTCACTAAAAAATTACTTTAATTGATTAGTCAATTGTACAAAGTGTTGGTGATTTAATAGTTGACAACTAATTGATTGATCTTTAGGGCTCTAAACAGAATCCTTTGTTTTTAGATGTGACATGGAAGGGGGAAGACAATAAAGTATTCAAGTGGGGTAGACTTTTAGACCCTTTTGGCCATAAGAGGGCAAGGCAACATCTACAGACACTCAGTGAATCTCATGCTGATTAAAGGTGTAGAGCGTAGTTTCTGTCCCTCGCATGAGGAATTCTAAGTAAGGAAAACAACACTGTCGGCACGTCCACATGATACAAGCCATACGTGATCACGCACGTGCCCCCACCCCTCCTCCGCACAGTTGCTAGTAGCCACAGGGGGGCACATACGATTAAAAAGACATGATGGACTCTCCAGGAGAGGTAATTGTCGTCACTAAAGTTTCTGCGTGAGTAAGTTACCGGACGACACAATGTTCTGAACATAGCCATACTGAGAAATCCAGAGATAGTTGTATGGCTGATAGTCTAAATTAGCTTTGTATCAATGGCTCAAATGTAACAGACGTTTATGAAGATCAAAAAGTTATGCACTAAAGGTTTCAATTGCATTCCCGACTCCTCCACTTGGCTCTCTTTCTCGCCTCTTAGTCCCTCCCCCCAAGGAAGCAAAGGAGAGACGCGAGGAAATCATGGGAGAGGAGAGGAAACAAGCAAATGTGTTTTAGAGGGATGAGGCTCCCTTTCCTCTGAAGCGTCACATGAATCTGTCAGCTGTGTGGGCGGAGTTGCTGAACTGGGCCTCGAGTCTCAGAAACTGTGTTCATGTTGTTATGTGCCTGTCCTGCTTTAAGGACTAAGAAGCATGTAGAACAGGGCAAGTATGTTGAGAGGACACTAGAGCCTGACACCAAACATACACGCTATCAATACCACAGATAGATTTATTATAAGAGGTGTTCATTCACCTGTTACAGCAGTGGCAGGGTAGTTTGCATACCAGACCGCAGAGTTTAACTAGCCTGTAAATCTAGATTACAAAAATCTAACACTACAACAGTATCAACCTCTGCAACATGAGACAACTAACGAACATCTTGAGACACTTATGTCATCAGGGATGCATTGCTCCTGCAACCTACACCTTAGTATTATGCAAGTTAGATAAGCAGTGATCCTATTCAAAGCTATTCATAATAACAGTCAGTCTTGATGGACTTTACATTGACAGCTGTGGATGCCGACTGTCAGGACAGGAGAAGTGTGTGTGTGGTTTTTGTAGGCCCAATATAGCGTGGCAATAAACTCACACATGTGGTTACATAACAGCCTGTCTGTGTCCAGTGAGACATGACCAATGACACAGTCATATAGAAACTTGGTGTAGCAGGGGTTAATAAGGGTGTCAGTCCGGTTAGCAATCTGTCTCAACCAGTCATATCGAGCCATTCTTCTCCCCAGCACCATTAGGAACACCCGTACAGTCCCTCAGTCTGTCCCAATGGTAAAATAGATTAAACTTGCCATTAGAGCTTCAAATATGCTCCTGTCTCTGTCTTACAAAACTCACAGGTTGCATATATTGTATGTGTGTCTATGTGTATGTAAGATGTGTATAAGATGTGTGTATAAGCTATTGGACACCTTAATTTCCTTCGAGGATAAATAAAGTATCTCCATCTACCTACCTACCTACCAAGGCCTGTAATGATTTTGCCTCCTTCAAAGACAAAGTCTGAGAGTCTGTGTCTCCATATCAAGTAAAGGATATAAGGATATTTAAGTACAAATTCCAATATGACACAATTTCACACAATCAACCATAAAAACCTGGAGGACATTTTACAACATCCGAAAACCTGGTCCTGTTGCCTTGATATTCTACAAACAGGCATTTTCCAAAAAAATTCAAATTGTTTGGCTTTTGATCTTCTACATATAGTAAACACATCTCCTCTCTCAGGTATCTTCCCCCAGGCCCTGAAAAGTGCATTCATCACGCCACTATTAAAAAAGAAAAATGTAGACACGTCGCTACTGAGCAAATATAGGCTGATATCCAATCTTGTGTTTTTGAGAAAAAATGATTGAAATAGCGGTTTATCAACAACTCAACCCTTTCTTGTGACTAAACAATGGTTTGGTTTCCTTCAGGTCGGGTTTTTGAGCACCCAACCCCAAAATTTCAGTCTCACTGGATCTCAGTGCTGCATTTGATGTGGTCGACCACAACATATTACTAGACCGGTAAGACTAGGTAGTTATGCATCTGAGCATACACAAATGACGTGCAGAATTCCCCAAGGCTTCATCCTGGGGCCTCTTCTGTTTAACATCTACATGCTTCCACTGGCTCAGTTTATGGAAAACAACAAAATAAGTTACCATAGCTATGCTGACACACAAATTTACATAACCTTATCACCAGGGGACCAATACAAAAACTGACTAAGTGCATTGAACACATTAACTGCTCGATGTGCCATAACTTTCTTAAATTAAATGAAGGAAAAACTGAGGTGGTTGTTTTTGGAGCAAAAGAGGAACGGTTGAAAGTCCGCGCTCAGCTTCAAACGACAATGCTAAAAACAACAGACAAAGCCAGAAATCTGAGTGTAGTCATGGACTCAGACCTGAATTTTAACAGCCACATTAAGACAATTACAAAGTCAGCCAATTATCACCTTACGAATATATCAAGGGTTAAAGGACTTATGTCTCATTCTTCATTCTGGGGGTATTCCTAAACAAGAAACAAATATGTTTCTGAGAATTTCTCTAACGCGGGCTGGTGTGACAGATTTTATGGTAAAATTTACAAGAAACAGTTAGAGCTTTTCAGGATTTTGCAAAGTTTGCCGTGATTAAATTAAGCCGTATAGCGACGATTATAGTGTAGTGTTAAGAGAAGTACTTCCACTCTTGGTTATTGGTAACCAGAGTAAAAAGTCACATAATCCTGGGGGGTCCGTGGTGGATGGATGAGATGGTAAAGACATATGGTTCTACCTGTATAGAGTACCTTCCGTATTGGTCGACAAAGTTTGGGTTTCCAAAGCATGTGTGGGGGGGGGGGGGGGGGGGGGGGGGGGGGGGGGGCGGCTTATACACTGTCCCATTCTAGCAGCCTATAATCTGTTATTTTATCTGCTTTTGGATTAGATCAATTAGTTTGAGTCATTTTTTTGAAAAACTAAAAGTTAAACTTCTCCTATTCCAGCTTCTTAGATGTGAATGTCTTCTAGTTTCTTAACTCCTGTGACAGTAAACTGAATATCTTTAAGTTGTGGACATAACAAGACATTTGAAGACGTCATCTTGGGCTTTGGAAAACACTGAAGAACTTTTTCACCCTTTTCTGGCATTTTAAAGACCTAACAACTAATCGATTAATCGAGAAAAAAAAATGATGGGCAGAATAATAAACAATGAAAATAATCCTTAGGTGCAGCCCTACTTTTCACCTCCTCATCTCCAAGATATGCCACGCATATACGGACATATGGACTCCCTTCAACTGTGACAACCTGAGGAGACTCTGCAAGCTTTAAAAAAAACAAAAAAACAAAACAATTTCACTAATGGCGGAGGCAAAGGAGGACGCAGACGATAATAGAGTCAAAGGTGTGTGTGTGCTTGTGTGTGTATGGAAGAAGACAGCAAAAAGGAGAAGAGATTATAGTATCTATGCAACAGCTTGTGTAAAATTCTCAAAGAATATTATACACACTCCTCAGCTCCCACACAGACACAGACACACACATCTCCTAATGTCACCCTGAGATACTGACCCCAAGTCTAAAACATGACATCATCCAGCGGGAGAGTTTGTTCCTCTGATCTCATCATAGTGAGGCAGAGAGAGGTTGTTGTTTTTTTTGTGAAGGGGGGAGTTGTTTGGGGTGGAACAGCTCATCCATTCCTCTCGGCACCTCGTACCACAACAAGAGGGCCCCTTTTCAGCAGCCTTGGCCTTCAGATTTCCCTCAGTTTTAAGGTCTTAGCTCCCGCTACCCGCCTCTAAACCCTGGAATTCCCCCGTGACAGATCGCCTTTGGCATTTAGGTTTTACTTAACAGCACAACCATCAATCTTAAGGCACCCAACCACAGAAAAATTCACGTACAACTCAACACAAGTCTCTTGTTGCAGTCATAACAAAGCCTTCTGTGCATGCTGGGAGGCCATCTGCTCAGCTTTCTCTGTGTCACTTAAAGTTGTGTATGACTCAAATTAATAAACATTAACACAACCAAAGCAACAACTATTCATGTGATGTCACTCTGTCGCTGGTCAAGGCTGTGAAAATGAGACATGGAGACAGAGACATCAACGGCATTACATCATAAATGTAAAAGAGACCATTCTCATGTCCTTGATGAAAGCAGAATGGAGTCTCAGACGGTCACATGGCAGACCTTCAAACGCTGACAGAGTTGTTCCACCTGCCAAACCCCCCCCC
>NC_048411.1:28508408-28515238 GCF_013103735.1 Etheostoma cragini | reverse complement strand
CCCCCCCCCCCCCCCCCCCCCCCCCGCCCCACACACACACACACACGCAGCAACTGAGTGGCCAAGGATCCTGCAGTGTGCAGTGATTCAATTAGACACTTTGGCTTGCTGCTTAAGCACACATCACACACACACACACACACATGCTGTCCCTAAAGATACAGAAATGATGCTGGTGCGCTATGTATGCCATCCACTTCACTGGGGAACCGATTGTTTTAAAGCTATAGTGCGCAACCTTTTCAGAATAATAAATGTCCGTTACATTCGAGCCAATGCCAAATGAGTTGAAACAAAGCTAATAAAGCCTATCAGCTCCACACAACTCTCTGTGGTTCTCAGCATGGCTATGTTACAAAAACGGTGTAGTCCTGCAACTTCCGCATGCAGAAGCTCGAGTGATGTGTTTCACGTCACAGCTGAGAAAGGACAACAGCAGCATTCAGCTTTAGAGACAAAGAGGACATAAAAATGACAAGATATAACCTTTTCTGAAGAGTCCATCATTTTTATTTTTTTAATCCTCAATATTAGCAACTGCGTGGAGGAGGGGTGGGGATGGTGCACCATCACTGGAGGCTTGTATCATGTGAATCCACTGACAGTATTGTTGTCATTACTTAGAATTCCTCATGAGGGAGACAGAAACTACGCACTTTGGCTTTAACATAGGCAATGGTTTAGACATCTCTTGTTTTGTACTTTTCCTCCGTCTCTGACTTCCACTTACTCTTTGTTCCACGGCACATGCACAGCACTAGCTTTAATAATAATAATTCATAACATTTATATAGCGCTTTATCATAGACGCTCAAAGCGCTTCAGGGGGAGGACTACTCTCCTCCGCTTTGCATGGTGAAAGTGTATACAGGGACAGAGAATGCAAAATTAGACTGAATTTATTTATGCACCCTTAAAACTCCAGCACACTGTACATAAACCCCACCAAAGACAATAAAGCCACAGAGTAACCATAAACTTGCACACAATCATGTAGACTGTGCAGTTTATCACACATGCTGGAAAGCACACAAATAGAACACGCAGACGCGAACATAAATTGCATCCATATGGACGAACACAAAAAACAAACATGTACAGGCTCTATTAAACACATACCAAGTGCTTGCACACATTTTCAAAAACAACCTTCTGACTTGACAGCCTGTGCCGCCAGCTGCATCTCCACAACAGGTTCAGACGTTCCTTCGTAACACGCGTTCTTAATATCTCCACTTGAAAAAACAGTAACTTCTGAGCTGGTGAATCCTGGTTAAATCCAATCTGCGCTGCTTTGAATAATGCCTGCAGTACTCTCAATTCAAACAGCTTAAGTGACTCCAATTTTCTTTGCTGCAAAAAAATAAATCATCCTGTGACTGCTAAAGCCCCAGTGTCTTTGTATGTGCCCAGGTGAAAGCCCAAAGAGTGGAGTAGGAGGATTAAAGAAAGGGGTGGCTGAAGGGTGAGATAAAAGAGTGCGTGAATGAGGGGCTAGAAGCTGAGATAGGCAGGAGAACAGCGGGGGGGGGGGAATTATAAAATGGATCCAGGCGGAGATAGCGTGGAGAGGGAAGTGAATGACAAATGAAGAAAGACTGGGAAGGTGCAGGGACCTCAGTTTTCTCCTTCTCACTCCCCTGGCTCATGCGTGCTGTTTTTCAAAGGAAGCTTGGCCCAGGCTGCAGCATCTAACTGGTTCCTGCTCACACAGAGGGCCCATTCAGACCTGTACTGCTCCACATAAACCGCTGCATAGGCAACGGCTGCGGTGAGGCCATAGGTACGAGGGGGACAGAGCACTGTGGTGAAGTCCAAGGGGGGTACGGGGGAGTGTTGGGGTGCAGAGGTTAGGTGGGGAGCTAGATGGTTTGAAGTGAGCAGACCTGAGGCCGGCAGGGGAGACGGGAAGGCTCGGAAGAGAACGCCGAGGGTTAGGAGCTAGATGTTCAGTTCCAAGGAGAGGAGGGCTTGGTAGGGAGCGATGGGTGTGTGTGTGTGTGATGCCACACAAAGCTCCCTTTCTCCTCTTCTTAACACACCCTCTGCCTGCTTCTGGCATACAGCGCTGGAAGAACTGGAAGCCATTGTTAACTATTTGTGATACGGATGCCAAAGACACACGTATAAATAACACAAAAATATAGTCAAAAGTATCAGAATCAAAAGTAGTAGTGTCGACGTAAGTTCAAGTCCAAAGATGGGGGCGCGCCCAGATGCAGAGGCAAGTTTTGTTTAACCCTTGTGTTGTCTTCAGTTCGACCATGTACTCGACGTCCTGAAAATCAACACTTTTTCTGATTTTTTCGTCTCTTTTATCAAAGCAACACCCCAGAGTTTTCAAACTCAAAAGGGGGCAGCGGTGTTTCCAACTGTTTCAGTGACAGGGGCTCGGAAACGGCGGAGTGTTGTGGATGCAAGGCGTAAACACAGCAAAACATACTTGTCTAAAAATGAAAAAGTAATAGTGTGGTTGAAGCTTGATCCCCATGTACATAACAATTACAAGTCCAATTAAAACAGGCTTTTTCCAATATGTTGAGGCTCTAGTAATTTTGTAGGAAACTCTTCCATCTAATTAAAACAAATATTAAAGGCCCCATTAAAAAAACTCACATTTACAGTGAAATGCACAGTGATAAACCTAATGTCCCTAATTTAGTCCATGCACTCCGCTTGATTATATAGCTTACAGTACTGGCTTATTACTCTTTGCAAATATTTACTCACACACACACACACTCTCATGAGCACACAGACGAGCTGTGCAGGTTAGCGGTGTGTGATGAAGCTGTCCGTTGTAGAGGAATGTGTCTTGGCTCAGATGTGACTGTGGATCCTGTGTCACAGGAGAGCGAGCCCCTGTCAGCTTTAGCACCCCTAGCTCTGTAGCAAGCAGGTCTGGTGTAACTTATGCTAACTAAATAACCTCACAGCTGAACAAACAGACACACACAGACACGCACAGGTTTATGACACTATCTTTGTCATTGACATACTGCATTCCCTAGCCCCTTACCCTAACCATCACAACTAAATGCCTACTACTACCTAATTAACTACCTGATTCTAATCCTTAAACCAAGTCTTAACCCTCAAACAGCCCTTTAAAGTTATGGGGTCCAGCCTTTTGGCCCCACAAAACTGCCTGGACCACACAAGTATACTGGACTCCCGTTTTTGGACCCCACAGACATACACATACACACACACACACACACACACACTTTAACTTACTAACTTACTAACTTACTTAATTACTTACTTACTTAATTTTTTTTTTGTACTATGGCCACTGCACTTTACTATGCCTTTCATATAATGCCTCTTTACATTCATTCAATACCTTTTGCTGTTGTTTGACTGTTTGTGTGTTTTACTGGTTTGCTTTTCACGTTGGAAACTGCTGCTACTGTAATAAGGGAATTTCCCCACTGTGGGATGAATAAAGTATTATCTAATCTAATCTAGTATATAGTGACACTGACTTTAATGCTAAAAGTTTGAATTCATCACAGGAAGGAAAATGCGTAAGAATAAAGATTGAACAAATGAACGACAAGAATGGAAATAATAGGATTCAAATGTCACAAAATGGAATTAAATGCACCTACACGTCTAGGCCCAGGTAAACCTGGGGTGATAAAGCTGTCCCATTATAAATAAGATTAACCTTTTGCTCCTACTATACATTTATTATCCAGGTTGAGATTTGTCAGTCTGTTTAGAGGGCACAAGAAGATACTGGCTTACTGTCCCACAACAGGCAGGGATTAACTGCTGCCAATCTGGCCTTTGCCGTCCTCGACCTCCTACATTTAGAAAGCATGTGGGGTCTGTGGGGTTAAATATCTGATACCAGGACTGATACTTTATATGCAGTACAGACATTGTAAATCAGCAACCAAGCCAAGAAATTTGTGCAAGGGAACAAACTGAATCATATTGGAATGATTGAAACAGAGACAGAGGCTGCATTGATCTGTGTGGACGGACTAATTACTGATAAATTCCACTCACTCAATCCCACAGATCGGACGGAGAGAGGCTGATGAATCCCAGCCAATGGATCTTTAGTAACGCCCGCCTGTGGTGTACAGAATGCGCAGAACTATCCGAAGCATGGCCACAGCTAAGTTTAGGGTTTGGGAGCGTGTGAGAGGTCACACATGAGTCCCGGGTGAGGCAGCAACAAACAACATTTGGATATTTATAACGACTTACACATTAAAATGGAAGTTGTTATTTATCAGCCAGATTACTAGAATATCCTGGGGATCAAACAAAAAACATAACAGGAAATGTTTGATTGATTGAGTGATATCTTTAGTTTGAACATGTAAATAAAATAAAACATCAGAAAAAAATAGTAATAAAAAAACAATTTAATAACAAAATAAAACTCCATTATTTCCAGTACTTAACCCTTGTGTTGTCTTCCCAGCAACCATGAAAAAAGAGGTTTGGTCACTTTTTTTCAACATTATTTTTGCTTTTTTTCCCGACATTTTTGTCATTTTTTTAATGTTATGGGTTCTTTTATTAATGTTTTTGCCAAAGTTTTGGGATATTTTTATTATTGACATTTTCAGCGCTTATTTGACAGCCCATGTTTTGTGCCCAAAAAAGAAAAGAAAAAAAAGAAAACGGGTCAAATTTGACCCAAGGACAATATCAGGGTTAAAAACCTCTATTTACACATGCAAAAAGGAGTAGGAAGAAGTAAAACTTATGTACTCCTACACCTTTATACCCTTAATACTCTGTTAAATAAATAGCTGCAAAAAAATTTAAGTTTTAAAATGAAAAAAATGTCAATGATTGTGGTGTTGCTCTTTAGCAGCTTTGGGGACTTTCTAACCACTATTGCTGATCTAGCTACCCTTCCCAGTTGGTGTTTTCCAAAGGTTTACCACATAGTGATGGGTCAGTTTTGGGTCCTAATGCCTCAACAAACACAACATCCGCAAGCAGAACCCTTAAAGAGATCTCTCTAATCTAATTTTATCATTTATAATTTATACTTTTTATTTATCCCCAGTGGGGAAAATACAATTTACACTCTGTTGTTATTACACACTACACACACATGCTCAGGTCCTAGACATGCACTAATGGAGAGGTGTTAGAGAGGGGGGTGGGGGGGCTGCGACTGCTGAGCAGGCGCACTAAGCGGTTGGGGGAGGGGTTTGGTGCCTTGCTCAAGGACACCTCAAATGGCAACTCTCCAGCTAACAGTCCACACTTTGGAATTCGTTCCGTACGGGGACTTAACCCAGCGACCTTCAGGTATAAACTATACATTTTATATATGTACACTGTACATGTGTATGATGAATGTATGTGTACACTGGTCATGTCAAAAGAAAAGCTCGTCTGTCATTTAAGGAGAAAATTGAAAAGTGAGAACATCAGGCATGTCCCGAGGTCCCAGCATTCCTCCGGCTGGTAGAACTGCTGTGTCAGCAGGGGAGAGAGAGCAGCCACGGTGTCATCGGCGAGCTCAGTAGGAAGACTCTGTTATGCTTTTCAGGTTTTAACAAGTCTCTTGTAATAGGAATGACTGCATTGTCGGCCCCAGTGCACTTTTTATGTCTGCCCTTCTCTTTTGAGGCTCGTAAAACAGTCGCCGTGGTGTCTTTATCTTATATATCTGCATTGTGTGCATTTTGACCTCAGAATACAGGAGTCCCTTTCCCCAAGTGGCTATGCCACTTGTCAGGCCGCCATCGTAAATAAGAACTTGTTCTTAATGACTTGCTTGTAAAAATAAAGGTGTTTGGTTGTTTTGTATGTGTTAGGACATTGTGAGCAATGATGATCCAAAGCAAAATTCTTGGTATGTGTCCTCATACCTGGCAAATAATGCGGATTCTGATTCTGAAAGAGTCCCCTCAGCGGAGAGGTGGCGGATGGGAAACAGGAAATGCTCTTGTGTAATTACTGTTTCCTATCTGGAGCGACAGCATGATGTCACTGAACTTGCAGCCATTAGTAGACACATGCAGACCATTTCCTGTTATCACAGACCCGGATACACAGTTATTTATAATTTGCTTTGTTTTTAATGTCTTGTTTTGATCTTCTATACTGGTTCTCAGGCTGTGTCCCCCTCAGTCCTGTCCCCTTCTCCACATTGATAGCCCGAGGGCCGTAGATGGACACTTTCTCCCTGGTCTAATTTTAGCCTGCAGACTGGCCTTAGATACATGGATGGTGGCTTTGCCAGAGTCACATGTGGACGTTTGGTAAAGGGTTTCTGAGGTCATTCATTTTTACACAAGTTATAGAAGCAATATTTGGGTTGTGTTAATTCTGTCAGTCATTGTTTGTGAAAGTACAATCATTTACTCTGTGTGTGTGTGTGTGTGTGTGTGTGTGTGTGTGTGTGTGTGTGTTTGTGTGTGTGTGTGTGTGTGTGTTGATCTCACTGGGTCAGGATGGCCCTAGCATCAAACTTCTAACACTCTACTCATTATCCCAATGGTATCATCTAAAGCTACACAATTAATCATACATTTTATTGAAATCGCAATATAAATCGTGGCGGGGGGGGCGCAATATTTGTTAAAACATCTTTGTTTGGTACACACACAAAAACAATCACACCAGAACTTATCATTGCCTCACATATAATTTACACACATATATATATTCTTTGCACATAGGCTAAATAAAGGTATTTCCACTGTAAATTGGAGCATTCAAGCCTGTCCAAATGTAGAAAATAAAGTGGCTAACGCTCAAAACTTCCCTGGGGGAGAACACCCAGACCCCCAAATATGATATGCCCCCCCCCCCGCCTTCCCCAAAGGCAGATTCTGGCCTAT